>NC_025996.2:55469477-55493775 GCF_000442705.2 Elaeis guineensis | reverse complement strand
GAGTCTGATTTCTCCTTTCAGACACACCATTATGCTATGGTGTTCCTGAGGAATCCATTAGGAGAGAATCTCATTCTCTCCTAGATATGTGAGAAACTCACCAAAAAGGTATTCCCTCCTTGATCAGACGGAAGAGTTTTAATACCTTCCTAATTTATTTTTCTAGTTCACTTCAAATCGTTTGAACATTTCAAATGAATCCGACTTATTTCATCAGATAGACATATCCATATCTGAATAGATCATCCGTGAAAGTGATGAAGTAGAAATATCCACCTCTAGCACTTATGCTCATGGGCCCGCATACATCAGTATGTATTAGGCCCAAGAACTCAGTAGCTCTCTTACTTTTTCAGTAAAAGGTGACTTGATCATTTACCAAGAAGACAAGACTCCACAGGTTGGAAGTGATTCACAATCACTGACTTCAAATTTCCTCTTGAGTCAATCTGTTTATCCTGTTCTTGTTTATATGACCTAGCCTATAGTGTCATAAGTAGATATCTGATACACTATCTAATCTAAGGTGCTTGCCAGTGAGTAGACTACGTTAACAGGTTGTGATAACATATACACATCATTGTTTAATATCCAAAAAAATAGTAACACCATTCATAATGATATTACAAATTTATTTCTTTATTAAAATTTCATAATCATTTTTGGCCAGAAGGCCTACAGAAATAATATTTAAAAAAGAAACTGGGACAGAAATGACAATCATTAAGAACAAGTATGGGACTTAAATACAAATTTCAAGATTCCTAATGCTAGAACTGGAGCTGATCTTCCATTTCCAACATTCAGGAATCTCTCACCTTGCTCGAATCTCCTACTGACCTGCAACCCCTGCAATAAATTGCAAATATGGTAAAGGCTACCGGTATCCAATACCCAGTTAGTTATATCATAAACAGAGAAATTACAAGGAGTTACATATAAATACCTTGCTCAGCAATAGCTTGCTTCTTTCTTACCTGTTCGGATCCAGAAGTAATGTACTAAGGACAGTTCCTCTTCCAGTGCCTCCGTTTCTTGCAAAAAAAGCATTCATCTTGACTCTTATCGGGCTTGATCTTCTGGTCTGGCCTGCACTGATGTCCCAGCCTGAACTTGCACCTTCTTCACTTTCTTCTTCTTGTTCTTCTTCCTTTCTCAAAGGGTCGAGAATCAGAAGACGAACCTCCCACTAAGTTCACTACTCCTTGTGGAGTTGGTGATCCTTCTCAAAGTTCTAAAGCAACCCCAGTAACCCATGGTAGTTTACTTCAAGCTTTGTCATTCTATGATGAGTGAGGAATGGGAGATAAGACTTGGGCAGCGAGTTCAGTATTGCATCTTTCCCAAGCTGCACATGCAAGGGAAAGCCGAGCTTGCTCAAATGCTCCATCAGCTCGATCATGTACAATACATGATCAGTGACAGTGCACCATCCTGCATTTTGGCATTAAAGATGGCACAACTAGTCTTGTGCCTCTCCACGTCATCGGGTGTGCCAAAGGCATCCTCTAACACTTGAAGCATGTCCTTTAGCTGAGCCATCTCAAATCTGTGACTGAACTTGTTGCTCATGGCAGCCAGCATGATGCAGCGCACCGTGGTTCGATCACTGAGCCACTTCTGGTAAGTGTCTCTGATTGTTCCACGTACATTGACAGTTGGCTCCTCAAGTGCAGGATCCATTATACATATAGGATCCATTCATGCTCCAGGACTATCTTCAACTTTCGGTACCAACTACCGAAGTTGGATCCCACCAAATTTTTATTGTCCAATAATGATCGGAGCGATAGGGAAGTGGCCATATCTAGAAAAAGAAAATCATAACTTAATTAGTAATTGATTCATTAAACCTAAAGATTTAGACTTTAATCAAAAGGTTTCTCTTACTATTTTATTCGAATTGGTAGCCTCTACCTCCAATTCGAGAAATTACCCTAATTCCTTAGTGGGTACTAGAATCCACTTAGATTGCACACAAGCCCAACATTGATTGGCCAACCCATGTACATCTAAGGGTAGGTTCATAACCAATTATTTTTTTAAATAATTTCTAGTAATTTTAATTTTGCCCCAGTCCCTAATCAGTAGGCTTTGGCCTCCACTGAAAAGGTCTGGTTAGATCCAACCATTAACATGACCATACTTGGCCCATCTAGCCAATGAATGATTAGGCCCAACTTTGGTTGGCTAACCTAACCACCATTTAGAAAGATGCAGTCAAAAAATCATATTATGAATGACAATTCCATCAGCCAATAAGCACCAGGTCTTTGGGCCTCCAATGATTATCCAATTGATGGACCATTATCATCCACTTAATAGGAGGCTATGATCTAGTTATCACCATAACTATTTCATTTTAAGGATCTAATAATTTTAGAGGATTTAATTAATTTAGAAGAGGAGATCAGATGAACCAGCTTATCATGATGCTCCCACTGGCTTCACTAAGTCAGCTTAAGGGAGACCATTAAAAGGACTGGTCTAGGAGTACCAAAATAGTCACACTGATTTACCTAGCGGACATGGGTCAGCTTGAATAGTCAAGTGATCCAATCAAAATATAATTTTACCAAGAGGCCAGGTAAGTTTGATCGATGGGAGGGTCTGCCAAAGCTTGCCTTAGAAACCATCAGAAAAGGCCAGTAAGTGGGCTGCCAATTAAAAACCACCGATCTGGTTTACCTTAGACACCAACTGGTTTAATTAGTTTGATTAGATCAACCTAATAGTTTGTGCTAAACCGCTTAGCCAAGAATCAAGTCCATTTGGTTCTCGTTAAAGACATGGACTTGACCAACTACAACTATTGTAACTGATCTAGAGAATCCTTGATCTAATCTAAGACAACAATTGATTAGATTTAGTCAATTCTCTAATTAAGTCCATCTTTAATCTAACCTTAGGTCTAACCCAATTAATGGACCTAATTCTCACTAACCCATTAACCCAATGTGTTATGGTTTGTGTCTTAGGTTCTTCAATTCACAATCGTAGAACCTAATCAAACAACTTCTTAATTCTCAATTAAGTTTTGAGCTGAGGGTTGGGGTTCGGCTTTTCAAAAATAATTTTCATATTTGTAAAATATTTTTACAACATGGTTCTACCAACCAAGTTGTATGTTTGATTCATAATCAAAATACAAGTGAAATAAGCATGAAACTACTTTAGATCTAATCTAAACAGGTTCATGTAATTGAAAAATTTCAACTTTAACTACGTAAATTTTTCAGACAAATATATGATGGTTCTTTATGCAGAAATTATTAACAAAGAGATTTTATTTTAGATTTAAATATCTTTTAAATTTAATAAATTATAAATTTAATCTAGATCACATCTAACAAATTTATGATTAAAGATAGATCTACACTAACTAGGACAACCTTTACACTGTAAGGGGTAAACCTTACAGTAGGACAACCTACAGTTTATGATTGATCTAAAAATTTTAATTTCATATTTAACAATCAGATTATAAATTAGATCTAATCTAAAAAATAATCTAAGTATGTATAAATAATCATGTAATAAACAACCTAGGCTCTGATACCAATTGAAGGAACCAGATCTTGGGTTTCAGGGTTAGATCTTGAAACTTTTTCAAGATCAGACAGCGAAAGATAAAAATAAATCAAAATTTATCTTATAAAATTAGAGAATCTCTAGATCTAAGATCCTATTATATAATTATTATATGGTATTAAATAAAAAATTAAAATATAAAGAGCAAGAACTACATGTTGATCATATCAACATGTTTCTACACTATATCTAATGTATGTAAAATATAATAGATCAGATCTATTACCTTGCAAGTTAGACATTCTAACTTTATTGATCTGAGCTTGAGGATGGTGTTGCAAGCTGCACAAGCATCTGATCTCGAGGAGTCATCTACACAAGCCCACGAATCACGATCAGAAGTCCTGGTCTAGAAAATCAGCACAGTATGCTAGGACTGTGCTGATCCTTCTTCGATGGTCGATCAGATGTCTCTTTCTTCTTAATTTAGACTCTTCCAAAGATGAGAAGTAGGAGAATGAGTTTTAGATATGAGACACTCTCAGAAAACTCACAGATAGAGGAAGAGAAGAGGTGAACTCAGCAACCCTAGAAGAAGACCCTCTTCTTCTTCTCTTTGCTCTCATCGAGACACCTAGTTTTGTGTCTATTATATCTCCACACCCCAACACTCTTTCTCCTTAATTTTTGCACACCACAAAGGACTCTCAATGCTATATAATTTATGAAAACATCCAGAAAAAAACTATCTTAAATAAAGAGATATGAAGAATCTTTGTCTAGGTCAAATACCTAGTCAAGAAAAATCCAAATAGGGCAAGACAAGTAGTGCCCAACTCTTGGGTGCCCCTTCCTTCTTTCTACCATAGACCACCAGAAAAGGGCACACAATATATACCATAAAAGTCACAAAAATATTAAAAAAAATTGATAAAATCAGTACCATAAGGAAAGAGTTTTGGTTTCCTAAAATTCTATCTCATAGAATTTGAAATCCAAACTAATTCCTACTTTGACTTGGTCCACAACCACATTCCATGTAAGAGAGAAAGAGTGGAAAGCTTTGGACATGCGTGAAGGCCTGGGAGAGAAGGTTTTGTCACACAAAATAAGAGAGAGTGGGCGTGGGGGGCTAAGGTGGCGCAAGGTGGAATCCTAGTCTTACTAGGATTCAATCTATGACTTGTTCAAATTTGGTTTCTCAAACCAAATCAAACCAAAATCAAATCAATCCAATTAAAATAAGTCTTAACCCAATTAAAAACTTAATTTAATCAATTAAATTAGATTTAAATCTGATTTAGTTTTTTAATCAAATTAAAAATTATGTTGACCCAAGTCCTAATTGAACTAGGACTAGTTTTTTTTGCACTTGACTTATCCAATAAATCAATTGGACTTGATCCAATCAAGCCCAATTAAATCTAATTAAATTATATTTAATAAACTTAATCTCAGCCCATTGGCTTAATCAAATTAAGCCAATTAATAATCAAATTGCTAATCGATCTTCCTGTAACACTTGCACTAGGTTAAATGTCAATCGTATTAATCGTTTAACCCTAGAACGATTCTTAATCGTTGATCAACCATCCGATCAGATCGTGAACTCTAATGTGTATGATCTCATAGTTTGAACCTAAGCTGATAGTATAGGAATAAATTTTTATACCAATCGAAGTGATCATCTAGCAATGATACCCGACGATCGGATAGGTCGAATATATAGAACAACATCGTTAGAACCCATACGGATATAGTTTTCATATAATTCATCTCCTTGACAAAAATGCTCATAGCATACCTCAAAGTTCAACTGTCAACTCTGATCAGGTTGTCCACATTGTATTTCAAAATATCAAATCCATCTGATGGATTATCCTGGCCAAGGTTTTGCTAAATTGAAATACAGCGACTCATTCTTCTCCAACTCTTGGAGTAGTCAATCCCATCTTGATCACACTCTGATTTTGCAAGTACTTGACTGTGCCCAGAAGCCTTCCATCACTGAATTAGAAATTTAGTTAGTCCAATATCAAAGCACAGTGAGTTGCTTGCAAGTCACTGAGGCGATCTTAGGTCTAAGAGACACTTATACCTATATCCCATCAGAGATTCTCGACAGCAAAATACTCTGGAGTTGGTCACGTTCAATGATGATGTACATTTACATCTCACCTATATGCCATACCAGTGTCTCCACACTCCTTGGTTAAGAGGACAACCAACCCATATGACCTACAGCGACCTATGCTCGATAGAAGCTGTCATCTTTATTAACAGCTATCATTTGGTCGTGAACAGTTTTAAGGACTAATCGATAAATCCTCTCTTTATTGAACCTAAATAGTCTTAAGGACTTCATCATAACAACGGAGTTCATTAGAAGATGAAAACTTGTAATAAAATTATCAAAAATTATTTTATTTATTAACAAATCAATTATAATACAAGATTGGTCAACCGTCAACAGGTTGACGATTGGCTTTTGGGATATTTTTGAATACTTCACTCGATAAATGTCATCATCCCATAATGACGTATCATTTGATCGCGAACTTGTTTAAGAACTATATGATAAATTCTCTCTTTATCATACACTAGCATAGTTATATGGACTTCATCACAGTACAAGAGTTCAAAAAGATGTCACTTTGTGATAAAAATATTAAAATAACTATTATTCAATAATCAATAATTTATATACAAAATGAACTCAATCGTCACACGATTAATTTTAGGACATAATTTTCAATAACTTCACTTGGACTAAAGCCAATCGGGGCAATATCTTATACCCATCTTCCATTTGAAATTATCGAACTCTTTGATCCCGAGGGCTTTAGTGAAGGGATTGGCTAAGTTCTCCTTTTCATCGATCTTTTAAAGCTCGACGTCACCTCGATTCATGATCTCTCACACTAGGTGATAGTGGCACAGAATATATTTAGTGCGATGGTGTGACTTTGGTTCTTTCGCCTGAGCTATGGTACTAGAGCTGTCACAATATAGCAAGACAGGACCATCAATGGAAGGTACAACTCTCAGCTCAATAATAACCTTTCACAACCACACCACCTCCTTTGCAGCATTCGATGCAGCAATATATTTTATTTCGCATACAGAATCGGCCACAGTATGTTGCTTGAAACTTTTTCAGCAAATACTCTTCCATTCAAGGTAAATATGTAGCCCGACATGCTTCTGCTGTCATCACAATCTGACTAAAAATTAGACTCAGTATATCTCATAAATTTTAGATTAGAATCTCCATAGATAAGCTATTGATCTTTAGTATTTCTCAAATACTTAAGAATTACTTTTGCAATCTTCCAATGCTTCTCATCCAGATCTGACTGATACTTACTCACTACCCCTAGTGAATAGGCCACATCCGGCATTGTACATGTCATAGCATACATGATAGATCCCATTGCCGAAGCATATAGTATTCTACTCATGTGCTCTCTCTCCTCAAGAGTTGTCGAACAATCCTTCTTGGAAAGAGTAATTCCATGGCCTATCGAAAGATAGTCTTTCTTGAAATTATCCATGTTGAACCACTTCAACAAAATATCAATGTACATGAATTGGGACAATCCAAGCAATCTTCTAGATCTATCCCTATAGATCTTTATCTCTAGGATGTAGAATGCTTCTCCCAAGTCTTTCATGGAGAACTGTGATAATAACCATAGCTTCATACTCTGCAAAGTCGGGATGTCATTTCTTAGTAATAGTATGTCATCCACATACAGCAAAAAAAATGATCACAGAATCAGAAGTTTATTTGTAGATGCAAGGCTCTTCTCCATTCCTAATGAAGCCATATGTTTTGATTACTTTATCAAAATGCATGTTCCAACTCCTCGATGCCTGCTTAAGTCTATAAATTGACCTTTTCAGCTTGCACACTTTCAACTTGTCTGTGGATGTGAATCCTTCAGGTTGTATCATATATACCTCTTCTTCTAGCTCTCCATTAAGAAAAGTGATTTTGACATCCATCTGTTAGATCTCATAATCTAAGTGTGAAGGAACCAGATCTAGGGTTTCAGGGTTAGATCTTAAAATATTTTCAAGATCAGGCAGCGAAAGACTAAAATAAATCAAAATTTATCTTATAAAATTAGAGAATCTCTAGATCTAAGATCCTATTACATGATTATTACATGACATTAAATCAAAAATTAAAATATAAAGAGTAAGAACTACATGTTGATCATATCAACATGTTTCTATACTACATCTAATGTATGTATAATATAATAGATCAGATCTATTACCTTGCAAGTTAGACATTCTAACTTTACTGATCCGGACTTGAAGATGATGTTGTAAGCCGTACACACATCCAGCCTCTAGGAGTCATCCACACGAGCCCACAAATCACGATCAGAAGTCCTGGTTCAAAAATCAGCACAGTACACTAGTACTGTGCTGATCCTTCTTCGATGGTTGATCAGATGCCTCCTTCTTCTTGGTTTGGACTCTTCCAAAGATGAGAAATAGGAGAAGGAGTCTTAAATGTGAGACACTCTCAGAAAACTAATATATGGAGGAAGGAAAGAGGTGAACACAGCAACCCTAGAAGAAGACCCTCTTCTTCTTCTCTTTGCTCTCACCTAGACACCTAGTTTTTGTCTATTATATCTCTATGCCCCAACACTCTTTCTTCTTATTTTTACATTCCCAAAGTCTCTCAATATTTATAATCATGAAAATATTAAGAAGAAATTCATTCTAAATAAAGAGATATGAAGAGTCTTTGTCTAGGTCAAATACCTAGTTAAAAAAAATCCAACCAGGACAAGACAAGGGTGCCCAACTCTTGGATGCCCTTCTTTCTTTTTCTATCATGGACCACAACAAAGGGTGCACAATATGTGCCATAAAATCCATAAAAATTTCAAAAAAAATCTGAATAAAATCAGTGCATAAAAAAAGAGTTTTGGTTTCCTAAAATTCTATCTCATAGAATTTGAAATCAAAACTAATTCCTACTTTGACTTGGTCCACAACCACATTCCATGTAAGAGAGAAAGAGTGAAAAGCTTTGGGCATGTGTGAAAGCCTGGAGAGAAGGTTTTGTCACATAAAATAAGTGAGAGTGGGTGTGGGGGGCTAAGGTGGCGCAAGGTGGAATCCTAGTCTTACTAGGATTCAATCTATGACTTATTCAAATTTGGTTTCTCAAACCAAATCAAACCAAAACAAATTAACCTAATTATTATAGGTCTTAACCTAATTAAAAAATTAATTTAATCAGATTAATTAGATTTAAATCTAATTTAATTTTTTAATCAAATTAGAAATTAGGTTGACCCAAGTCCTAATTGAACTAGGACTAGTTTTTTCTTGCACTTGGCTTATCCAATAAACCAATTGGACTTGATCCAATCAAGCACAAACTAAATCTAATTAAATCATATTCAATTAACTTAATCTCATCCCATTGGCTTAATCAAATTAAGCCAATTAGCAATCAAATTGCTAATCGATCCTCCTGCAATACTTGCACTAGATTAAATGTCAATCGTATTGATCGTTTAACCCTAGAATGATTCTTAATCATTGATCAACCATCCGATCGGATCATGAACACTAAGGTGTTGACCACATAGGTCTAAAAGTAGGTCGTAGCATAAAATAAATTTCTATACCAATCAAGTGACCATCTAGCAATGGTACCCGACGATCAGATAGGTCGAATGTGTAGAACAACATCCTTAGAACCCATACGGATATAGTTTTATATAATTCATCCCTTGACCAAAATGCTCATAGGATACCTCAGAGTTCAACTGTCAACTTTGATCAGGTTGTCCACATTGTATTTCAAAATATCAAATCCATCTGATAGATTTCCTGGCAAGATTTTGCTAAATTGAAATACAGCGACTCATTCTTCTCCAACTCTTAGAGTGGTCAATCCCATCTTGATCACACTCTGACTTCGCAAGTACTTGACTGTGCCTAGAAGCCTTCAGTCACTGAATTAAAAATTTATTTAGTCCAATACCAAAGCACAGTGAGTTGCTTGCAAGTCACTGAGACGATCTCAGGTCTAAGGGACACTTATACCTATATCCCATCAGAGACATTCTCGACAGCAGAATGTTCTGGAGTTGGTCACGTTCAATGATGATGTACCCTTACATCTCACTTGTATGCCATAACAGTATCTCCACACTCTTTGGTTAAGAGGACAACCAACCCATATGGCCTACAGCGACCTATGCTCAATAGAAGCTGTCATCCTTATTAACAGCCCATCATTTAGTCGTGAACAGTTTTAAGGACTAATCGATAAATCCTCTCTTTATCGAACCTAAATAGTCCTAAGACTTTATCGCAATAACAAAGTTTATTAGAAGATGAAAACTTATGATGAAAATACCAAAAATATATTTTATTTATTAATAAATCAATTATAATACAAGGTTGCTCAACCGTCAACAGGTTGATGATTGACTTTTGGAACATATTTTCCAACAACTTCCACTTGTCCTAAAGCCACTCGGCTCAATATCTAATACCATCTTCGACTTGTGGTTTCGAACTCCTTTATCGCCAGGGCTTTAGTGAAGGGGTCGGTCAGGTTCTCCTTTCTGTCAATCTTCTGAAGATCAATGTCACCTCAATCCACGATCTCCCGGACCAGGTGGAAGCGGTGTAAAATGTGCTTCATCCGCTGGTGTGCTTTGGGTTCCTTCGCCTGAGCTATGGCACCAGTACTGTCGTAGTAGAGAGGACCAGACCATCAAGGGAGGGTGCTACTCTGAGCTTGATGATGAATTTCCTCAGCCACACATTTTCTTTACGGCATCCGATGCTACGATGTACTCCACCTCATAAACAGAGTCTGCCATAGTGTGCTACTTGAAACTCTTCCAGCAATGGCTCCACCATTCAGAGTAAAGATATAATGCGACACGCTTCTGCTGTCATCATGGTCAGATTAAAAGCTGGAGTCTGTGAACCTCACAAGTTTCAGATCTGACTTGCCATAAACCAACCATTGGTCCTTAGTATTTCTCAAATACTTAAGGATGGCTTCAACCACTTTCCAGTGGTTTTCTCCAAAATTAGATTGATATCTACTCACTACTCCTAGTGAGTATGCCACATCTGACCTTGTACATGTCATAGCGTACATGATAGATCCCATGGTCGAAGCATATGGACTTTACTCATACGCTCTCTTTCTTCAGGAGTTATCAGACAATCCTTTTTAAAGAAAAAATTTCATGGCCTATCGGTAGATAGCCCTTCTTAAAATTCTCCATGCTGAACCTCTTCAGCGTTTGCCTATGTACGTAGACTGGGATAATCCAAACATCCTTTTAGATCTATCCCTATAGATCTTCATCCTTAGGATGTAGGATGCTTCACCCAAGTCCTTCATAGAGAACTGTGATGACAACCAAATTTTTATTCCTGTAGTGCAGGGATGTCATTTTTGATTAAGAGAATGTCATCCATGTACAAGACAAGCAATACCACAACTGGACCATTTACCCATTTATAGATGTAGGGCTCTTCTCCGTTCTTAATGAAGCCATACATTTTGATCATCTTATCAAAATGCATGTTCCAACTCTGAGAAGCTTGCTTCAATCCATAAATGGATCTCTGAAGTTTGCACACCTTGAACTCATCTGTGGATGTAAATCTCTCAGATTGTATCATATACACCTCTTCGGTCAGCTCTCATTCAGGAAAACTGTCTTTACATCCATCTGCCAGATCTCATAATTCAGATGGGCAGCTATTGCAAGCTTTATCCGAATGAATTTGAGCATTGCCACAGGGGAGAACGTCTCGTTATAGTCAATACCATAATGTTAATGATATCCCTTGGCAACTAGATGGATTTTATAGGTCTCCACTTTTCGTCTGCATCCTCTTCCTTTTGAAGACCCATTTACACCCAATGGGTTTAACCCCTTCAGGTGGGTCTACCAATGTCCATACATCGTTGACCTTCATGGACTCCATTTCGAATTTCATGGCTTCAAGCTATTTTTCAGAATCAGGTCTCTGTATTGCATCCATATTGGTGATCGGATCCTCATCGTTCTCATCAAGTTCGATGGGATCACATCCCGGATCAAGAAATCATAGTATCTATCCAGCTAACGCGGTACTCTATCAGATCGCCTTAATGGGTAGGTACATTGGGCTCAAATCTGATCTAATCAAATTCGACTTAGGTTCAGCTATTGGTGTCGGTCTTTCTACCTGTTGAACTTCATCAAGTTCAACCTTAGAGGCAACGGTTCCTTCACCAAGGAACTTCTTTTCTAAAAAGATTGCCTTAAGACTGACGAACATCTTTTGTTCATCAGTACGATAGAAAAAATATCTTTTGGTCTCTTTGGGGTACCCTATGAATGTGCATTTGTCAGACCTAGGTCCAAGTTTATCCGTAACTAATCGTTTGACATAGGCCGGGCACCCCCAGACCCTAAGGTGTGAAAGTGTTGCTTACGTCCTGTCCATATCTCATATGGAGTCTTAATTACAGACTTACTTGAAACCTATTTAACAGATAACAGGCCAATTCGAGTGCATATCCCAAGAAGGATATCGGCAAGCTAGCAAAATCCATCATGGATCGGACCATGTGTAACAGAGTCCGATTTCTCCTTTCAGACATACCATTATGCTGTGGTGTTCTTGGAGGAGTCCATTGGGAGAGAATCTCATTCTCTCCTAGATATGTGAGAAACTCACCAGAAAGGTATTCCCTCCTCGATCAGATCGAAGAGTTTTAATACTCTTTCCAGTTTGTTTTTCTACTTCACTTCAGAATCGTTTGAACATTTCAAATGAATCTGACTTATGTTTTATTAGATAGATATATCCATATCTGGATAGATCATCCGTGAAAGTGATGAAGTAGAAATATCCATATCTAGCACTTGTGTTCATGGGCCCGCATACATCAGTATGTACTAGGCCCAAGAGCTCAGTAGCTCTCTCACCTTTTTCAGTAAAAGGAACTTGGTCATTTTACCGAGAAGACAGGACTCACAGGTTGGAAGTGATTCACAATCACTGACTTCGAGGATTTCTTCTTGAGTCAACCTGTTTATCCTGTTCTTGTTTATATGACTAGCCTACAGTGCCATAAGTAGATATCTAATACACTATCTAATCTAGGATGCTTGCCAGTAAATAGACTATGTTAACAGGTTGTGATAACATATACACACCATTGTTCAAATATCCACAAAAAATAGTAACACCATTCATAATGATATTACAAACTTATTTCTTTATTAAAATTTCATAATCATTTTGGCCAGAAGGCCTACCGAAATAACATTTAAAAAGAAACTGGGACAAAAATGACAATCATTAAGAACAAGGTATGGGACTCAAATACAAGTTTCAAGATTCCTAATGCTAGAATTAGAACTGATCTTTCATCTCCAACGTTCAGGAACTTCTCGCCTTGCTCGAATCTTCTACTGACCTGCAACCTCTGCAAGAATTCAAATATGGTAAGGGCTACCGGTATCAATACCCAGTCAGTTATATCACAAATAGAGAAATTACAAGGAGTTATCATATAAATACCTTGCCCAGCAACAGCTTGCTTCTTTCTCTGCCTGTTCGGATCCTGAAAGGCAATTTACTGAGGATAGTTCCTCTTTCAGTGCCCTGCTTCTTGCAAAATAAGCATTCAGTTTGACTCTTATCGGGCTTGATCTTTCTGGTCTGGCCCTGCACTGATGTCCCAGCCTGAACTTGCACCTTCTTCACTTTCTTCTTCTTGTTCTTCTTCCTTTCTCAAAGGATCGAGAATCAGAAGACAAACCTCCCACTAACTTCACCGACTCCTTGTGGAGTTGGTGATCCTTCTCAAAGTTCTGAAGCAACCCCAGTAACCCGTGGTAGTTTATTTCAGACTTTGTCATTCTATAATGAGTGAGGAATGGGAGATAAGACTTGGGTAGCGAGTTCAGTATTGCATCTTTCCCAAGCTGCTCATGCAAGGAAAAGCCGAGATTGCTCAAATGCTCCATCAGCTCGATCATGTACAATACATGATCAGTGACAGAGGCACCATCCTGTATTTTGGCGTTGAAGATGGAACAACTAGTCTTGTACCTCTCCACATCATCGGGTGTGCCAAAGGCATCCTCCAACACTGGAAGCATGTCCTTTGGCTAAGCTGTCTCAAATCTGCGACTGAACTCATTGCTCATGGCAGCCAGAATGATGTAGCACACCGTGGTCCGATCATTGAGCCACTTCTGGTAAGTATCTATGATTGTTCCACGTGCATTGGCAGCTGGCTCCTCAAGTGCAGGATCCGTTATCATATATAGGATCCATTCATGCTCCAGGACTATCTTCAACTTTCGATACCAGCTACCGAAGTTGGATCCCACAAATTTTTATTGTCCAACAATGATCGAGCGATAGAAAAGTGGCCATATCTGTACAAAGAAAAATCATAATCTAATTAGTAATTGATTCATTAAACCTAAAGATTTGGACTTTAATCAAAAATTTTCTCCCACTATTTTATTCGAATTGATAGCCTCTACCTCCAATTTGAGGAATTACCCTAATTCCTTAGTGGGTATTAGAATCCACTTAGACTACACACAAACCCAACTTTGGTTGGCCAACCCATGTACATCTAAAGATAGGTTCATAATCAATTATTTCTCTAAATAATTTTTAATAATTTTAATTTTATCCTAGTCCCTAATCAGTAGGCTTTGGCCTCCACTGAAAAGGTTTGGTTAGGTCCAACCATTAATATGACCATACTTGACCCATCTAGCCAATAAATGATTAGGCCCAACTTTGGTTAGCTAACCTAACCACAAATGTAGTCAAAAAATCATATTATGAATGATAATTCCATCAGCCGATAAGCACCAGGCCTTTGGGCCTCCAATGATTATCCAACTGATGGACCCATTATCATCAACTTAATGGGAGGCTATGATCTAGTTATCACCATAACTATTTCATTTTAAGGACCTAATAATTTTAGAGGATTTAATTGATTTAGAGGAGGAGGTCAGATGAACCAGCTTATCATGATCCTCCCACTGGCTTCACCAAGTCAGCTTAAGGGAGACATTAAAAGGGCAGGTCTAGGAGTACCTAAATCAGTCACACTGATTTACCTAGCTGACATGGGTCAGCTCGAATAGTCAAGTAATCCAATCAAAATATAATTTCACCAAGAGGCCAGGTAAGTTCGACCGTGGGAGGGTCTGCCAAAGCTTGCCTTAGACACCATCAGAAATGGCCAGATAAGCGACTGCCAATTAAGAACCACCGATCTGGTTTATCTTAGATACCAACTGGTTTAATTAGTTTCGATTAAATCAACCTAACAGTTTGTGCTAGACCGCTTAGCCAAAAATCAAGTCCATTTAGTTTTCATTAAAATATGGACTTGACCAACTACAACTATTGTAATTGATCTAGAGAATCCTTACTTAATCTAAGACAACAATTGATTAGATTCAGTCAATTCTCTAATTAAGTCCATCTTTAATCTAACCTTAGGTTTAACACAATTAATGGACCTAATTCTCACTAACCCATTAACCCAATGTATTATGGTTTGTGTTTAGGTTCTTCAATTCACAATCTTAGAACCTAATCAAACAACTTCTTAATTCTCAATTAAGTTTTGGGTTGAGGGTTGGGGTTCGACTTTTCGAAAATAATTTTATATTTGTAAAATATTTTTACAACATGATTCTACCAACCAAGTTGCATGTTTGATTCATAATCAAAATACAAATGAAATAAGCATGAAACTACTTTAGATCTAATCTAAACAGGTTCATGTAATTGAAACAATTTCAACTTTAAACTGTGCAAATTTTTCAGATAAATATATGATGGTTCTTTGTACGAGAATTATTAATAAAGAGATTTTATTTTAGATTTAAATATTTTTTAAATTTAATAAATTATAAATTTAATCTAGATCATATATAATAAATTTATGATTAAAGATAGATCTATACGAACTAGGACAACCTTTGCACTGTAAGGGATAAACCTTACAGCAAGACAACCTACAGTTCATGATTGATCTAAAAATTTTAATTTTAGATTTAACAATCAGATTATAAATTAGATCTAATCTAAGAAATAATCTAAGCATGTATAAATAATTATGTAATAAACAACCTAGGCTCTGATACCAATTGAAGGAACCAGATCTAGGATTTCAGGGTTAGATCTTGAAACTTTTTCAAGATCAGACAGCGAAAGACTAAAATAAATTAAAATTTATCTTATAAAATTAAAGAATCCCTAGACTAAGATTCTATTAATAATTATTATATGATATTAAATCAAAAATTAAAATATAAAGAGCAAGAACTACATGTTGATCATATCAACATGTTTCTATACTATATCTAATGTTTGTATAATATAATGGATCAGATCTATTACCTTGCAAGTTAGATGTTCTAACTTTACTGATCTGGGTTTGAGGATGGTGTTGCGAGCTGCACACATGTCCGACCTCTGGGAGTCATCCACACGAGCCCATAAATCACGATCAGAAGTCTTGGTTCAGAAAATCAGCATAGTATGCTAGTACTGTGCTGATCCTTCTTTGATGGTCGATCAGATACCTCCTTCTTCTTGATTTAGACTTTTTCAAAGATAAAAGTAGAAAAAAGTTTTAGATGTGAGACACTCTCAGAAAACTCATAGATGAAGGAAGGGAAGAGGTGAACACAGCAACCCTAGAAGAAAACCCTCTTCTTCTTCTCTTTGCTCTCACCTAGACATCTATTTTGTGTCTATTATATCTCCACGCCCCAACACTCTTTCTTCCTAATTTTCACATGCCCAAAGGTCTCTCAATGCTATATAAGAAGAGTCTTTGTCTAGGTCAAATACCTAGTCAAGAAAAATCCAAACAGGGCAAGACAAGGGGTGCCCAACTATTAGGCATCCCTTCCTTCTTTTTCTGCCATGGACCACCTGCAAAGGGTGCACAATATGTGCCATAAAAGTAACAAAAATTCTAAAAAAAAATTGAGTAAAATCAGTGCCATAAGGAAAGAGTTTTGGTTCCTAAAATTCTATCTCATAGAATTTGAAATCCAAACTAATTCCTACTTTGACTTGGTCCACAACCACATTCCATGTAAGAGAGAAAGAGTAGAAAGCTTTGGACATGTGTGAAGGCTGGGAGAAAAGGTTTTGTTGCACAAAATAAGAGAGAGTGGGTGTGGGGGGCTAAGGTGGCACAAGGTGGAATCCTAGTCTTACTAGGATTCAATCTATGACTTGTTCAAATTTGATTTCTCAAACCAAATCAAACCAAAACCAAATCAACCCAATTAAAATTTATCTTAATCTAATTAAGAACCTAATTTAATCAGATTAAATTAGATTTAAATTTGATTTAATTTTTTAATCAAATTAAAAATTAGGTTGACCCAAGTCCTAATTGAACTAGGATAATTTTTTCTTGCATTTGGCTTATCCAATAAATCAATTGGACTTGATCCAATCAAGTCCAAATCAAATCTAATTAAATTATATTTAATTAGACTTAATCTCAATCTATTGTCTTAATCAAATTAAGCCAATTAGCAATCAAATTGCTAATCGATCCTCCTGCAATACTTGCACTAGGTTAAATGTCAATCGTATTGATCATAGGTCTGAACCTAAGTCGGTAGCATAGAAATAAATTTTTGTACCAATCAAAGTGACCATCTAGCAATGGTACTCGACGGTCGAATAGATCGAATGTGTAGAACAACATCCTTAGAACCCATACGGATATAGTTTTCACATAATTCATCTCTTGACCAAAATACTCATAGGATACCTCAGAGTTCAACTGTCAACTCTGATCAGGTTGTCACATTGTATTTTAAAATATCCAATCCATCTGATGGATTATCCTGGCCAAGGTTTTACTAAATTGAAATACAACGACTCATTCTTCTCCAACTCTTGGAGTGGTCAATCCCATCTTGATCACACTCTGACTTTGCAAGTACTTGACTGTACCCAAAGCCTTCCATCACTGACTTAGAAATTCAGTTAGTCCAGTATCAAAGCACAGTGAGTTGCTTGCAAGTCACTGAGGCAATCTCAGGTCTAAGGGATACTTATACCTATATCCCATTAGAGTCATTCTCGATAGCAGAATGCTCTGGAGTTGGTCACGATCAATGATGATGTACCCTTATATCTCATCTGTATGCCATACCAGTGTTTCCACACTCCTTGCTTAAGAGGACAACCAACCCATATGGCCTACAGTGATCTATGCTCGATAGAAGCTGTCATCCTTATTAACAGCCCATCATTTGATCGTGAACAGTTTTAAGAACTAATCGATAAATTCTCTTTTATCGAAACTAAATAGTCCTAAGGACTTCATCACAACAATGGAGTTTATTAGAAGATAAAAACTTGTGATGAAAATGTCAAAAATATATTTTATTTATTAACAAATCAATTACAATATAAGATTGCTCAACCATCAATAGGTTGATGATTGACTTTTGGGACATATTTCCTAACAAGTGTGCAGTGACAGCAAGCATAATCTGGATGGACTTGAGCATTGCCATAGGAGGAACATCTCGTTATAGTCAATACCATAATGCTGACGGTAACCTTAGCAATTAGATGGGCTTTATAGGTCTCTACCTTCCCGTCCATTCTCTTTTTCTCTTGAAAATTTATTTACACCCTATGGGTTTTATCCCTTCAGGTGGATCAGCTAGTGTCCAAACACTATTGATCTCCATGGACTTCATCTCAGACTTCATGGCCTCAAGTCATTTTTGAGAGTCGGGCCTTTGCATGGCCTCCATATAGGTGATCGGATTCTCATCATTCTCATCAAGTTCAATAGGATCACTGTCCAAAATCAGAAAACTATAGTATCTATCCAGCTAACGCGGTACTCTACCAGATCTCCTTAATGGTGCCTCTATTGGCTCTGGATTTGATTCACAAATCAAACCCAATTCTATATGTGTCGGTCCTTCCACCTCATAAACTTCATCAAGTTCAATTTTACAGGCATTAGCTCCTTCACCAAGAACTTCTTTTCCAAAAAGATAGCCCGGCTACTGAAAACACCTTTTATTCTGCAACAGTAGAAGTAGTACCCTTTAATTTTCTTTGGGTACCCTACGAACAACATCGCTCCAAGCTTATCTGTCTTTAAATGCTTGACATAAGCTGGACACCCCCAGATCCTAAGATGTGAGAGCATCGGCTTATGCCCAGTCCATATCTCATATGGAGTTTTATTGACCGACTTGCTGGGCACCTTATTCAAAATATAGCAGTCAGTCTTTAGAGTATATCCCCAAAAGGATATTAGCAGACTAAAAAAGTCCATCATGGATCGGACCATGTCTAACAAGATTCAATTTTTTCTCGAATACACCATTATGTTGTGGTGTTCCAGGAGGATCCATTGTGAGAGAATCTCATTCTCTTCAGATATATCAAAAACTCACTGGTGAGGTATTCACCTCCTCGGTCTGACTGAAGGATCTTAATACTCTTTTAGTTTGTTTCTCTACTTCAGCATGGAATCGTTTGAATATTTTAAATGATTCTGACTTATGCTGCATAAGATAGACATACCCATACCTCGATAGGTTGTCTGTAAACGTAATGAAGTAGTAGTATCCTCCTCTGGCACTTATATTCATAGGCCCACATACATCAGTATGTATTAAACCTAGGACATCACTGGCTCTTTCACCTTTTCCTTTAAAAGGTGACTTAGTCATCTTACCAAGTAGACAAGATTCAAGTAGGCAATGATTCACAATCATCTATCTTAAGACACATTCTTTGATCAACCTGTCAATTCTATTCTTGTTCACATGACCAAGCCTACAATGTCAAAGGTAGGATTCGCTGACATTATCTATTTTGGAGCGTTTACTAGGTGTGTACATTACACTAACAGGCCGTGATATTATGTATATATCATGTTTTAATTATCACGCATAATTGTAGTATCATTCATAATGATATCACAAAAATCATCTTTATTATAAATTGTAACCAAGTTTGGCCCAAAGGCCTACAGAGATGACATTCATCATAAAAGAGGGACAATAATGACAATCATCTAACATGATACTACTGGACTCAAAGACAAACTGTAAAGTTCTCAAGGCCAGAACTGAACAAGGCTTCCATCTCCAACGTTAACGAACCGCTCGCTCTCTCAAAATTTTTTACTTATCTGTAGTCTCTGCAATGAATTGCATATATTAATAGGACTTTCGATATCCAATACCCAAGTAGTAGTATCACAAACAGAGAAATTACAAGGTGTTATCATATAAATACCTTGTGAAGCAACCACTTGCCTCTTTCTCTTGTTCTTAGGCCTGTTTGGATCAAGGGTGGCTATATAAGCAGGACAATTTCTTTTTAATGACCCAGCTTCTTACAGAAGAAGCACTCTGTCTGGCTCTTGTCAACTTTTGACGGTTTGCTCTGCTTGGGATCGATGGCATGGAATTTTTGCATCTTTTTCTTCTTTCCTCTCTTAGAAATTGATGCCCTGCAGATGAACCTCCCAGTAAATTCACTGGCTCCTTTTGGAGCTGGTGATCTTTCTCAAAAGTCTGCAGTAACCCTAGCAAACCACAGTAGTTTACTGCAGGCTTCGTTATTCTATAATGATTGAGAAAGGGTAGGTAAAATTTCAGTAGTGAATTGAGGATAGCATCCTTGCCTAACTATTTATGCAATGAAAAGTCAAGTTTGCTAAGACGTTCAATCTGCTCAATCATGTATAATACATGATCGGTGACTGAAGCTCCTCTCGCATACAACATTGAACACTGCGCAGGAGGTTTTATGCCTCTCGCATCCTCAGGGGTGTCGAAGGACTCATTCAACATTTGAATCATCTCCTTAGGCTGTGCATCCTTGAATTTATGACTAAGTTCATCGTTCATAGCTATCCTCATCAGCAATGCATAGTCTTGTGATCATTGAGCCACTTCATGTAAGTGTCTCTCGCAGCACGAGGAGCATTGGCTGCAGGTTCTTCAGGTGCCTGATCCGTAAGGACATACAAAATCCTCTCGTGCTCCAATACGATCTTCAACTTTCGATACCTAGCTATCGAAGTTGGGTCTGGTGAGCTTGTCACTGTCCAAAGCGAACAGAGGGATAGTGTATTGGCCATAACTGAAAGGAGAAAAATATTAGCCTATTAGTATATGAATTATTTTTTTAATCCTGAAGATATAGACTTTAGTCTAAAGGTCCTCCCACTATTTTTGCGAATTGGTAGCCTCTACCTCCAACTTGAGGAATTACATTAATTCCTTAGTAGGTACTAGAATCCACACGGACTGCATTCGGGTCCGAGTGTGGCTCGGCCAACCTAGTGCATCCATGGGTAGGTTCATAACCAATTATTTCTCCAAAAACTTTTAGTATTGGGTTTTACCCCAGACTTTCCTTCAGCAAGCGTGTGGCGCCTCCACTGAAAATTTTGGTTAGGTCCAACCATTAACATGAAACATCAAGTGCATCCAATAAACGGATGTCCAGGTTCGAGTGTGGCTTGATCAACCTGAGCATTGATTTGAAGGTATATCATGATGGTCATATGATGAATGACAATTTCAATACGTAATAGACACCAGCGTGGGGCACCTCCAATGCCTATTTAGAATATTGGACTCATTATCACACACCTTAATGGGAGGCAATGACTAAGTTATCTCATAACTTTATCACTTTATGGACCTAATAATTTAGAAGATTTGATTTCATTGACCTGAGAATAAGAGAAAAAGTCGATCTGCAAGCTGCAAATCCTTCCACTGACTTCACCAAGTCATTTAAAGGATTAAATACAAGCTGGTCTAAAGATATCTAAATTAGTCACACTGATTTACCTTAATGGCATGGGTCTGCATGAATCAACTAGTGATCTAATCAAAATATAATCTACCATGTTGACCAGATAAGTAAGATCAGCGGAGGGATCTGTCCTTAACTAACCGTAGATGCATCTAGGTGAATAGCTCCAATTAAAAATCACTTGATCGAATTTGCCAAACTTACCTTAGACACCAACTGATTAATTAGTTTCGATTTGGCACACCAGAAGATTTGGACTCAACCACGGAGCCATGATCATAGTCCATTTATTGGGGTCAAACACATGGACTTGATCAAACTTCAACTATTGAGATTGATTTAGAGAAATACTGACCTAATCTAATTCAACACTTGATTAGACTTAATCAATTTCTCTACTTGATCCATATATTTTCTAACCCTAGGTCTAATCCATTAAAAGGATCTGATTCATGCTAACCCTTTGCTATCATATTATGTGATGTCTTAATGATCTTCAATTCTCAATTCTAGATTATTCAAACTTAATTCAAAATTAAGTGTGTAAACTGTGTTTTAGTTTGTAAAACTATTCTACAAGATTTCAAGTGAAGCATACCATATATTTAAATACATGAAAATAATTTTTATAATATGTTTAACAATTAAACATACATAGGTATGATTTAAACTTCATTCATACATCTCATGTATCATGATAACTTTTAGATCAATATCAATTACATCATATGTAACATGTAATTCAAATCTAAAATAATTTTATATCTAAATTTTATCCTATTATAATAAATTATAAATTATTTTAGATCTAATCTAAATATATTTATGATCAAAATAATATATAAAAATCATTATTTTCTTCTTCATGAAACTGGATCATAATGACACCCTTAACGTCATAAGAGAACCCATCGAATAGGCAAAAGAGAGATTAATCTCTTCAATCTCTTATGACCGATGGTCTGGTGATCTCATCAATCTGAGTACTAAGACTACTAAGATCTAAAATCTAATTTTATATATAATTACATCAACATGCAAATTATTGACAAAACTATTTTATATCTTGAACATATCCTTGATCTCATCAATTATGTTCTTCATCTAATCCAATTAGATTTGATGTATCATATACATCATATCAATCTAAAACATATCTTATACTGATTATAAAATATAATTTTAGATTTAATATAAATAAAAAAATAATTAGATGAAATATGAATGCATAAGGAATTAATTTTTGGTAAAATCTATTTTCGTGCAGTGCTGAATTATGATAGGATTCAGATCTAAATATCCATCAAAATAATCTAATTTAAATCTAAAATAATCTCACTTCATAAAAAAAAAAAAAATTAAAATTTTATTAAAATAGATTTAAAATAATTTTTAATTCATTATTTTTTCATAAAAAATTTAGCAACAGCAGAATTTTGTTATAACAGATTTATAACAACCTCAATCAACCATTGATTGGCACTCTAATCATCAAAATAAGATTAAAAATTGTTATAATAATTATAAAAATATTTAATATTATATTAAAAATTAAATATATCTCATATAAAATTTTTTATTTTCATGCATATATTTCAGGCCTACTCTGATACCAGTTGAAGGGAAGGAAATAGTTTTCCTCTAGAATGCCCAGGTTGCATCTAAAATTTTTTTTAATGTTCTACTTATTTAAGATCAAATCTTTTCTGAAATATAGTAGAACAGAGATCAAATCTAAATTATCTGATATAAACCTTTCGGGAGGCCTGGATATGCAGACCCTCTACTTCGCATGCACGTCAGACGTCGCAGAAAGCAGGATGAACTCAAATCCAATTGGCTTCAGCAACTAAATCAATCGAGGGATGAGATGTGATGATGTGACACCTCACCAGTAGGTGGATGCCAAAGAAGATCCCATGCCCAAGGAGGGAGGCAAACAAAGGAGAGAGAAGAAGATGAAGGACCTCTCTCTTTCACACGTCTTCTCTCTCTCTTTTTCTTTCTCTCAATTTGATTTATTTGCTATTCTATTCTCTTATTTTCTATCTCCATAGGTAGAGATCCTCTCTATTTATAGATGATTCTCATGATCCAATGAAGAAGGACTCTTATTCAAATCTGATTTGAATTGTCCAATACTCATGAAAGAAGGACTCCTATATGAGATATAATTGCCATCACTTATGAATCACTTTGCACCCACTCTCACACCACTTGGGATGCCCCAAATAAGCACCAAACTAATTTTTGGTCATGCTTTCATGAGGGGTATTCCCAGTGCAAGTAGGAATACTCATATCTCATCCAAAACAGATCTGATTCGAATTGATTTGAAGCTCGTTCGAAATAATTTTGAAAGGCTGTCAATCCTAAACTCTTTAGGACTTTTATACCAAGTCTAACTTAATTTTAGACCTATTTAAGTTAATTAATTTAATCTAATCTAAAATTAATTAGTACTTAAATTCAATCTTTCATATATTCATGGATCATAGATAGAAATTGTTCATCCCGGGATTGAACCTGAACCTCATGTGTAGTGCTAGCTAGACATAGTCAACTCTTCAATCTTTGACCCATAACTCAATTCTCAATCAAGTTAGCTTATATGTTCAATCAAGTCAAGTACTTCAGATTGGACATATAAACATAGGTCAATTCTTTCCTACTTTGTCTGACTTGTGTGCGTGACTCCATAGGTTCAAACACTAAGCCGGTAGCACAGGAATCAATTTCTGCACTAATCGAGATACCATCTAGCAAATTTTCGATATCCAGATAGGTGAATTATCGCAAAAGAATATTCAGAATCCATACTCATGGTTACCGCATAATTCATCCTTTTGACCCTAGATACTCTAGGATAGTC
>NC_025996.2:55458238-55469377 GCF_000442705.2 Elaeis guineensis | reverse complement strand
TAGTAACACCATTCATAATGATATTACAAACTTATTTCTTTATTAAAATTTCATTATCATTTTTGGCCAGAAGGCCTACCGAAATAACATTTAAAAAGAAACTGGGACAAAATGACAATCATAAGAACAACGGTATGGGACTCAAATACAAGTTTCAAGATTCCTAATGCTAGAATAGAACTGATCTTTCATCTCCAACGTTCAGGAACTTCTCGCCTTGCTCGAATCTTCTACAGACCTGCAACCTCTGCAACGAATTACAAATATGGTAAGGGCTACCGGTATCAATACCCAGTCAGTTATATCACAAATAGAAAATTACAAGGAGTTATCATATAAATTCCTTGCCCAGCAATAGCTTGCTTCTTTCTCTGCCTGTTCGGTCCTGAAAGGCAATTTACTGAGGATAGTTCCTCTTTCAGTGCCCTGCTTCTTGCAAAATAAGCATTCAGTTTACTCTTATCGGGCTTGATCTTTCTGGTCTGGCCCTGCACTGATGTCCCAACCTGAACTTGTACCTTCTTCACTTTCTTCTTCTTGTTCTTCTTCCCTTTCTCAAAGGATCGAGAATCAGAAGAAAACCTCCCACTAACTTCACCGACTCCTTGTGGAGTTGGTGATCCTTCTCAAAGTTCTGAAGCAACCCCAGTAACCCGTGGTAGTTTATTTCAGACTTTGTCATTCTATAATGAGTGAGGAATGGGAGATAAGACTTGGGTAGCGAGTTCAGTATTGCATCTTTCCCAAGCTGCTATGCAAGGAAAGCCGAGATTGCTCAAATGCTTCATCAGCTCGATCATGTACAATACATGATCAGTGACAGAGGCACCATCCTGTATTTTGGCGTTGAAGATGGAACAACTAGTCTTGTACCTCTCCACTCATCGGGTGTGCCAAAGGCATCCTCCAACACTGGAAGCATTCCTTTGGCTAAGCTGTCTCAAATCTGCGACTGAACTCATTGCTCATGGTAGCCAGAATGATATAGCACACCGTGGTCCGATCATTGAGCCACTTCTGGTAAGTATCTATGATTGTTCACGTGCATTGGCAGCTGGCTCCTCAAGTGCTGATCCGTTATCATATATAGAATCCATTCATGCTCCAGGACTATCTTCAACTTTCGATACCAGCTACCGAAGTTGGATCCCATCAAATTTTTATTGTCCAACAATGATCGAGTGATAGAAAAGTGGCCATATCTGTATAAAGAAAAATCATAATCTAATTAGTAATTAATTCATTAAACCTAAAGATTTGAACTTTAATCAAAAATTTTCTTCCACTATTTTATTCGAATTGATAGCCTCTATCTCCAATTTGAGGAATTACCCTAATTCCTTAGTAGGTATTAGAATCCACTTAGACTACACACAAACCCAACTTTGGTTGGCCAACCCATGTACATCTAAAGATAGGTTCATAATCAATTATTTCTCTAAATAATTTTTAATAATTTTAATTTTATCCTAGTCCCTAATCAGTAGGCTTTGGCCTCCATGAAAAAGTTTGGTTAGGTCCAACCATTAATATGACCATACTTGACCCATCTAGCCAATAAATGATTAGGCCCAACTTTGGTTAGCTAACCTAACCATCAAATGCAGTCAAAAAATCATATTATGAATGACAATTCCGTCAGCCGATAAGCACCAGCCTTTGGGCCTCCAATGATTATCCAACTGATGGACCCATTATCATCAACTTAATGGGAGGCTATGATCTAGTTATCACCATAACTATTTCATTTTAAGACCTAATAATTTTAGAGGATTTAATTGATTTAGAGGAGGAGGTCAGATGAACCAGCTTATCATGATCCTCCCATGGCTTTACCAAGTCAGCTTAAGGGAGACATTAAAAGGGCAGGTCTAGGAGTACCTAAATCAGTCACACTGATTTACCTAGCTGACATGGGTCAGCTCGAATAGTCAAGTAATCCAATCAAAATATAATTTCACCAAGAGGCCAGATAAGTTCGACCAGTGGGAGGGTCTGCCAAAGCTTGCCTTAGACACCATCAGAAATGGCCAGATAAGCGACTGCCAATTAAGAACCACCAATCTGATTTATCTTAGATACCAACTGGTTTAATTAGTTTCGATTAAATCAACCTAACAGTTTGTGCTAGACCGCTTAGCCAAAAATCAAGTCCATTTAGTTTTCATTAAAGATATGGACTTGACCAACTACAACTATTGTAATTGATCTAGGGAATCCTTGACTTAATCTAAGACAACAATTGATTAGATTCAGTCAATTCTCTAATTAAGTCCATCTTTAATCTAACCTTAGGTTTAACACAATTAATGGACCTAATTCTCACTAACCCATTGACCCAATGTATTATGGTTTGTGTTTTAGGTTCTTCAATTCACAATCTTAGAACCTAATCAAACAACTTCTTAATTCTCAATTAAGTTTTGGGTTGAGGGTTGGGGTTCGACTTTTCGAAAATAATTTTTATATTTGTAAAATATTTTTACAACATGATTCTACCAACCAAGTTGCATGTTTGATTCATAATCAAAATACAAATGAAATAAGCATGAAACTACTTTAGATCTAATCTAAATAGGTTCATGTAATTGAAACAATTTCAACTTTAAACTGCGTAAATTTCTCAGATAAATATATGATGGTTCTTTGTGCGAGAATTATTAATAAAGAGATTTTATTTTAGATTTAAATACTTTTTAAATCTAATAAATTATAAATTTAATCTAGATCATATATAACAAATTTATGATTAAAGATAGATCTATACGAACTAGGACAACCTTTGCACTGTAAGGGATAAACCTTACAGTAAGACAACCTACAGTTCATGATTGATCTAAAAATTTTAATTTTAGATTTAACAATCAGATTATAAATTAGATCTAATCTAAGAAATAATCTAAGCATGTATAAATAATTATGTAATAAACAACCTAGGCTCTGTTACCAATTGAAGGAACCAGATCTAGGATTTCAGGGTTAGATCTTGAAATTTTTTCAAGATCAGGCAGCGAAAGACTAAAATAAATTAAAATTTACCTTATAAAATTAGAGAATCCCTAGATTAAGATCCTATTACATGATTATTATATGATATTAAATCAAAAATTAAAATATAAAGAGCAAGAACTACATGTTGATCATATCAACATGTTTCTATACTATATCTAATGTTTGTATAATATAATGGATCAGATCTATTACCTTGCAAGTTAGATGTTCTAACTTTACTGATCTGGGTTTGAGGATGGTGTTACGAGCCGCACATGTATCTGACCTCTGGGAGTCATCCACACGAGCCCATAAATCGCGATCAGAAGTCTTGGTTCAGAAAATCAGCATAGTATGCTAGTACTGTGCTGATCCTTCTTTGATGGTCGATCAGATGCCTCCTTCTTCTTGATTTAGACTTTTTCAAAGATGAAAGTAGGAAAAAAGTTTTAGATGTGAGACACTCTCAGAAAACTCATAGATGAAGGAAGGGAAGAGGTGAACACAGCAACCCTAGAAGAAAACCCTCTTCTTCTTTTCTTTGCTCTCACCTAGACATCTAGTTTTGTGTCTATTATATCTCCACGCCCCAACACTCTTTCTTCCTAATTTTTACATACTCCAAAGGTCTCTCAATGCTATATAAGAAGAGTCTTTGTCTAGGTCAAATATCTAGTCAAGAAAAATCCAAACAGGGCAAGACAAGGGGTGCCCAACTATTGGGCGTCCCTTCCTTCTTTTTCTACCATGGACCACCTGCAAAGGGCGCACAATATGTGCCATAAAAGTAACAAAAATTTTAAAAAAAAATTGAGTAAAATCAGTGCCATAAGGAAAGAGTTTTGGTTCCTAAAATTCTATCTCATAGAATTTGAAATCCAAACTAATTCCTACTTTGACTTGGTCCACAACCATATTTCATGTAAGAGAGAAAGAGTAGAAAGCTTTGGACATGTGTGAAGGCCAGCGAGAAAAGGTTTTGTTGCACAAAATAAGAGAGAGTGGGTGTGGGGGGCTAAGGTGGCACAAGGTGGAATCCTAGTCTTACTAGGATTCAATCTATGACTTGTTCAAATTTGATTTCTCAAACCAAATCAAACCAAAACCAAATTAACCCAATTAAAATTTATCTTAATCTAATTAAGAATCTAATTTAATCAGATTAAACTAGATTTAAATTTGATTTAATTTTTTAATTGAATTAAAAATTAGGTTGACCCAAGTCCTAATTGAACTAGGACTAATTTTTTCTTGCATTTGGCTTATTCAATAAATCAATTGGACTTGATCCAATCAAGTCTAAACCAAATCTAATTAAATTATATTTAATTAGACTTAATCTCAATCTTTTGGCTTAATCAAATTAAGCCAATTAGCAATCAAATTGCTAATCGATCCTCCTGCAATACTTGCACTAGGTTAAATGTCAATCGTATTAATCATAGGTCCGAACCTAAGTCGGTAGCATAGAAATAAATTTTTGTACCAATCAAAGCGACCATCTAGCAATGGTACTCGACGGTCGGATAGATCAAATGTGTAGAACAACATCCTTAGAACCCATACGGATATAGTTTTCACATAATTCATCCCCTTGACCAAAATACTCATAGGACACCTCAGAGTTCAACCGTCAACTCTGATCAGGTTGTCCACATTGTATTTTAAAATATCCAATCCATCTGATGAATTATCCTGGCCAAAGTTTTACTAAATTGAAATACAACGACTCATTCTTCTCTAACTCTTGGAGTGGTCAATCCCATTTTGATCACACTCTGACTTTGCAAGTACTTGACTGTACCCAGAAGCCTTCCATCACTGACTTAGAAATTTAGTTAGTCCAGTATCAAAGCACAGTGAGTTGCTTGCAAGTCACTGAGGTAATCTCAGGTCTAAGGGACACTAATACCTATATCCCATTAGAGACATTCTCGATAGCAGAATGCTCTGGAGTTGGTCACGATCAATGATGTGTACCCTTACATCTCATCTGTATGTCATACCAGTGTTTTCACACTCCTTGCTTAAGAGGACAACCAACCCATATGGCCTACAGTGATCTATGCTCGATAGAAGCTGTCATCCTTATTAACAGCCCATCATTTGATCGTGAACAGTTTTAAGAACTAATCGATAAATTCTCTTTTTATCGAAACTAAATAGTCCTAAGGACTTCATCACAATAACAGAGTTTATTAGAAGATAAAAACTTGTGATGAAAATATTAAAAATATATTTTATTTATTAACAAATCAATTACAATACAAGATTGCTCAACCATCAATAGGTTGATGATTGACTTTTGGGATATATTTCCTAACAAGTGTGCAGTGACAGCAAGCATAATCTGGATGGACTTGAGCATTGCCACAGGAGAGAACATCTCGTTATAGTCAATACCATAATGCTGACGGTAACCCTTAGCAATTAGATGGGCTTTATAGGTCTCTACCTTCCCGTCTGCTTCTCTTTTTCTCTTGAAAATTCATTTACACCCTATGGGTTTTATCCCTTCAGGTGGATCAGCTAGTGTCCAAACACTATTGATCTCCATGGACTCCATCTCAGACTTCATGGCCTCAAGCTATTTTTGAGAGTCGGGCCTTTGCATGGCCTCCATATAGGTGATCGGATTCTCATCATTCTCATCAAGTTCAATAGGATCACCGTCCAAAATCAAAAAACTATAGTATCTATCTAGCTAATGCGGTACTCTACCAGATCTCCTTAATGGTGCCTCTATTGGCTCTGGATTTGATTCACCAATTAAACCCAATTCTGTATGTGTCGGTCCTTCCACCTCATGAACTTCATCAAGTTCAATTTTACAGGCATTAGCTCCTTCACCAAAGAACTTCTTTTCCAAAAAGATAGCCCGGCTACTGACAAACACCTTTTATTCTGCAACAAGGTAGAAGTAGTACCCTTTAATTTTCTTTGGGTACCCTACGAACAAACATCGCTCCAAGCTTATCTGTCTTTAAATGCTTGACATAAGCTGGACACCCCCAGATCCTAAGATGTGAGAGCATCGGCTTATGCCCAGTCCATATCTCATATGGAGTTTTATTGACCAACTTGCTGGGCACCTTATTCAAAATATAGCAGTCAGTCTTTAGAGTATATCCCCAAAAGGATATTAGCAGACTAAAAAAGTCCATCATGGATCGGACCATGTCTAACAAGATTCAATTTTTTCTCTCGAATACACCATTATGTTGTGGTGTTCCAGGAGGATCCATTATGAGAGAATCTCATTCTCTTCCAGATATATCAAAAACTCACTAGTGAGGTATTCACCTCCTCGGTCTGACCGAAGGATCTTAATACTCTTTTAGTTTGTTTCTCTACTTCAGTATGGAATCATTTGATTATTTTAAATGATTCTGACTTATGCTGCATAAGATAGACATACCCATACCTCGATAGGTTGTCTGTAAATGTAATGAAGTAGTAGTATCCTCCTCTGGCACTTATATTCATAGGCCCACATATATCAGTATGTATTAAACCTAGGACATCACTGGCTCTTTCACCTTTTCCTTTAAAAGGTGACTTAGTCATCTTACCAAGTAGACAAGATTCACAGGTAGGCAATGATTCACAATCATCTATCTCAAGGACACATTCTTTGATCAACCTGTCAATTCTATTCTTGTTCACATGACCAAGCCTACAATGTCAAAGGTAGGATTCGCTGACATTATCTATTTTGGAACGTTTACTAGGTGTGTACATTACACTAACAGACCGTGATATTATGTATATGTCATATTTTAATTGTTCATGCATAATTATAGTATCATTCATAATGATATCACAAAAATCATCCTTTATTATAAATTTATAACCAAGTTTGGCCCAAAGGCCTACAGAGATGACATTCATCATAAAAGAGGGATAATAATGACAATCATCTAACATGATACTACTGGACTCAAAGACAAACTGTAAAGTTCTCAAGGCCAGAATTGGAACAAGGCTTCCATCTCCAACGTTAACGAACCACTTGCTCTCTCAAAATTTTTTACTTACCTGTAGTCTCTGCAATGAATTGCATATATTAATAGGACTTTTGATATCTAATACCCAAGTAGTAGTATCACAAACAGAAAAATTACAAGGTGTTATCATATAAATACCTTGTGAAGCAACCACTTGCCTCTTTCTCTTGTTCTTAGGCCTGTTTGGATCAAGGGTGGCTATATAAGCAGGACAATTTTCTTTTTAATGACCCAGCTTCTTACAGAAGAAGCACTCTGTCTGGCTCTTGTCAACTTTTGACGGTTTACTCTGCTTGGGATCGATGGCATGGGATTTTTGCATCTTTTTCTTCTTTCCTCTCTTAGAAAATTGATGCCCTGCAGATGAACCTCCCAGTAAATTCACTGGCTCCTTTTGGAGCTGGTGATCTTTTTCAAAAGTCTGTAGTAACCCTAGCAAACCACAGTAGTTTACTGCAGGCTTCGTTATTCTATAATGATTGAGAAAGGGTAGGTAAAATTTAGTAGTGAATTGAGGATAGCATCCTTGCCTAACTATTTATGCAATGAAAAGTCAAGTTTGCTAAGACGTTCAATCTGCTCAATCATATATAATACATGATCGGTGACTGAAGCTTCCTCTCGCATACGAACATTGAACACTACGCAGGAGGTTTTATGCCTCTACGCATCCTCAGGGATGCCGAAGGACTCATTCAACATTTGAATCATCTCCTTAGGCTACGCATCCTTGAATTTACGACTAAGTTCATCGTTCATAGCTATCCTCATCACGCAATGTATAGTCTTGTGATCATTGAGCCACTTCATGTAAGTGTCTCTCGCAGCACGAGGAGCATTGGCTGCAGGTTCTTCAGGTGCCTGATCCATAAGGACATACAAAATCCTCTCGTGCTCCAACACCATCTTCAACTTTCGATACTAGCTATCGAAGTTGGGTCTGGTGAGCTTGTCACTGTCCAATAATTGAAAGGAAAAAATATTAGCCTATTAGTATATAAATTATTTTTTTAATCTGAAGATATAGACTTTAGTCTAAAGATCCTCCCACTATTTTTTGCGAATTGGTAGCCTCTACCTCCAACTTGAGGAATTACATTAATTCCTTAGTAGGTACTAGAATCCACACGGACTGCATTCGGGTCTGAGTGTGGCTCGGCCAACCCTAGTGCATCCATGGGTAGGTTCATAACCAATTGTTTCTCCAAACAACTTTTAGTATTGGATTTTACCCCAGACTTTCCTTCAGCAAGCGTGTGGCACCTCCACTGAAAATTTTGGTTAGGTCCAACCATTAACATGAAACATCAAGTGCATCCAATAAATAGATGTCCAGGTTCGAGTGTGGCTTGATCAACCTGAGCATTGATTTGAAGGTATATCATGATGGTCATATGATGAATGACAATTTCAATACGTAATAGACACCAGGCGTGGGGCACCTCCAATGCCTATTTAGAATATTGGACTCATTATCACACACCTTAATGGGAGGCAATGACTAAGTTATCTCATAACTTTATCACTTTATGGACCTAATAATTTAGAAGATTTGATTTCATTGACCTGAGAATAAGAGGAAAAATCGATCTGCAAGCTGCAAATCCTTTCACTGACTTCACCAAGTCATTTAAAGGATTAAATACAAGCTGGTCTAAAGATATCTAAATTAGTCACACTGATTTACCTTAATGGCATGGGTCTGCATGAATCAACTAGTGATCTAATCAAAATATAATCTACCATGTTGGCCAGATAAGTAAGATCAGCGAGAGGGATCTGTCCTTAACTAACCGTAGATGCATCTAGGTGAATAGCTCTCAATTAAAAATTACTTGATCGAATCTGCCAAACTTACCTTAGACACCAACTGGTTAATTAGTTTCGATTTGGCACACCAGAAGATTTGGACTCAACCACGGAGCCATGATCATAGTCCATTTATTGGGGTCAAACACATGGACTTGATCAGACTTCAACTATTGAGATTGATTTAGAGAAATACTGACCTAATCTAATTCAACACTTGATTAGACTTAATCAATTTCTCTACTTGATCCATATATATTCCTAACCCTAGGTCTAACCTATTAAAAGGATCTGATTCATGCTAACCCTTTGCTCATCATATTATGCGATGTCTTAATAATCTTCAATTCTCAATTCTAGATCATTCAAACTTAATTCAAAATTAAGTGTGTAAAACATGTGTTTCAGTTTGTAGAACTATTCTACAAGGGTTTCAAGTGAAGCATACCATATATTTTAACACATAAAAATAAATTTTTATAATATGTTTAACAATTAAACATACATAAATATGATTTAAACTTCATTTATACATCTATCATGATAACTTTTAGATCAATATCAATTACATCATATGTAACATGTAATTCAAATCTAAAATAATTTTAAATCTAAATTTTATCCTATTATAATAAATTATAAATTATTTTAGATCTAATCTAAATATATTTATAGTCAAAATAATATATAAAAATCGATTCACTTTTCTTCTTCATGAAACTGGATCACAATGACACCCTTACACGTCATAAGAGAACCTATCGAATAGGCAAAAGAGAGATTAATCTCTTCAATCTCTTATGACCGGATGGTCTGGTGATCTCATCATCCAAGTACTAGACTACTAAGATCTAAAATTTAATTTTATATATAATTACATCAATATGTAATTATTGATAAAACTATTTTATATCTTGAATATATCCTTGATCTCATCAATTATGTTCTTCATCTAATCTAATTAGATTTGATGTATCATATATATCATATCAAATCTAAAATTTATCTTATACTAGTTATAAAATATTAATTTTAGATTTGATATTAAATAAAAAAATAATTAGATGCAAATATGAATGTATAAGGAATTGATTTCTGATAAAATCTATTTTCGTGCAGTACTGAATTTTGATAGGATTCAGATCTAAATATCCATCAAAATGAATCCAATTTAAATCTGAGATAATCCTCACTTCATAAGAAAAATAATAAAATTAAAATTATATTAAAATAAATATAAAATATATTTTTAATTTACTTTGTTTTTCATCAAAAATTCAGTAACAGCAAAATTCTGTTATAACAGATTTATAACAATCTCAATCAACCATTGATTAGGCATCTCTAATCCAATCAAAATTAGATAAAAAATGTTATATAAATAGATTTAAATGAGATTTAATATTATATAAAAAATTTTAATTATATCTCATATAAAAAAATTTATTTTATAAGCATATATTTTAGGCCTGCTCTGATACTAGTTGAAGGGAAGGGAACAGTTTTCCTCCAGAATGTCCAGGTTGCATCTCAAATTTTTTTTTAATATTCTACTTATTTAAAGATCAAATTTTTACCTAAATTACTACAAAATCAAAGATCAAATCTAAAATTATCTGATATAAATATTTGTGGAGGCCTAGATATGTAGACCCTCTACTTCACATGCACGTTAGACGCCGTAGGAAAGTAGGATGAACTCCAATCTAATTGACTTCGCAACTCAATCAATTGAGGAATGAGATGTGATTATGTGACACCTCAGACTAATAGGTAGGATACCTAAGAAGGATCCACACCCAAGGAGAGGAGGCGGCAACAAAGGGAGAGATGAGAAGATGAAGGACCTCTCTTTTCACATGCCTATCTCTCTCTCTTTTTCTTTTCTCTCAATTTGATTTGTTTGCTATTCTATTCTCTTATTTTATTTATAGGTAGAGATTCTCTCTATTTATAGATGATTCTCATGATCCAATGAAAGAAGGATACTTTATTTAAATCTGATTTGAATTGATCCAATACTCATGAAAGAAGGACTCCTACATGAGATATAATTGCCATCACTTATGACATCCACTTTGCACCCACTCTCACACCCACTTGGGATGCCCCAAATAAGCACTAAACTAATTTTTGATCATACTTCATGAGTGGGTATTCTCAGTGCAAGTAGGAATACTCATATCTCATCCAAAACAGGTCCGATTCGAATCCGATTTGAAGCCGATTCAAAATAATTTTGAAAGACTGTTAATCTTAAACTCTTTAGGACTTTTATATCAAGTCTAACTTAAATTTTAGACCTATTTAAATTTAATTAATTAAAATTTAA
>NC_025996.2:55418645-55458138 GCF_000442705.2 Elaeis guineensis | reverse complement strand
TCTCTCAGTAGACTTCTCCTGGAACACCACAGCATAATGGTGTGTCTGAAAGGAGGAATTGGATCTTGTTGGATATGGTTCGATCCATGATGGGGTTTGCTGGTCTGCCGATCTCCCTTTGGGGATATGCACTCGAATCGGCTTGTTACCTTCTAAATAGGGTTTCGAGTAAGTCTGTAACCAAAATACCTTATGAGATATGGATAGGACGTAAGCCAGTACTCTCGCACCTTAGGGTTTGGGGGTATCCGGCTTATGTTAAATATTTAATTATGGATAAGCTTGGACCTAGGTCTGACAAGTGTTATTTCATAGGGTACCCAAAAAAGATCAAAGGGTATTATTTCTACCTAGCTGATGAGCAAAAGGTGTTTGTCAGTCTTAAGGCAATCTTTTTGAAAAAAGAGTTCCTTGGTGAAGGGACTGTTGCCTCTAAGGTTCCAACTTGAGGAAGTTCGACAGGTGGAAAAATTGACACAAGTTGCTGAACCTGAACCGAATTTGGTTAGATCAGATCCGGAGCCCATTGTTCCTGCACCCTTAAGGCGGTCTGGTAGAATACCACGTTAATCGGACAGATACTATGGTTTCTTGGTCCGGGATGATGATCCTGTCGAACTTGATGAAAATGATGAGGATCCAATCACCTACATAGATGTAATGCAAAGACCTGACTCTGAGAAATGGCTAGAGGCCATGAAATCTGAAATGGAGTCCATGAAGATCAATGATGTGTGGACATTGGTTGACCCATCCGAAGGAGTAAAACCCATAGGGTGTAAGTGGGTCTTCAAGAGGAAAAGGGGCGCAGACGGAAAGGTGAAGACCTATAAAGCCCATCTGGTTGTCAAGGGATATCGTCAACGTTATGGTATAGACTATGACGAGATATTTTTCCTGTGGCAATGCTCAAATCCATTCAGATTATGCTTGCAATAGCTATCCATCTGGACTATGAAATCTGGCAGATGGATATGAAGACAGCTTTCCTAAATGGAGAGCTAGATGAAGAGGTGTATATGATACAACCTAAAGGGTTCACATCCACAGATTAATCTAAGGTTTGCAGGCTACAGAGATCCATTTATGGACTTAAGTAGGCATCCTGAAGTTGGAACATATGTTTTGATAGGACGATCAAGACGTATGGCTTCATTAAGAATGGAGAAGAGCCTTGCATTTATAAGTGGGCTAATGGTCCAGTAGTGGTATTTCTTGTATTATATGTGGATGATATTCTCTTAATCGAAAATGATGTCCCTACATTACAAGGAATAAAGATTTGGCTATCGTCACAGTTCTCCATGAAGGATCTGGGAGAAGCTTCCTACATCCTAGGGATGAGGATCTATAAGGATAGATCTAAAAAGTTGCTTGGCTTATCCCAGTCTATGTACATTGATACTATGCTGAAGAGGTTCAGCATGAAGAATTTTAAGAAAGGCTATCTACCGATAGGCCATGAAATTTCTCTCTTGAAGAGAGATTGTCCGACAACACCTCAAGAGAGAGCATATGGGTAGAATTCTATATGCTTCGGTAGTGGGATCTATCATGTACGCCATGACATGTACACGACCAGATGTGGCATACTCACTAGGGGTAGTGAGTAGATACCAATCTGATCCAGGGAAGAATCACTGGAAGGTTGTTAAAACCATCCTGAAGTATTTAAGAAATATTAAGGACCCATGGCTTGTTTATTGTGAATCAGACTTGAGACTTATAGGGTTTACAGACTCTAGTTTCCAGTCTGATCACGATGACAGCAAGAGTGTGTCGGGATTTATTTTTACCCTTAATGGTGGGGCTATCTACTGGAAGAGTTCTAAGCAGCACACTGTGCCTGATTCAGTTTGTGAGGTAGAGTATGTCGCTGCATCAGATGCTGCCAAAGAAGCGATGTGGCTGAGAAAATTTCTCATCGAGCTCGGAGTAGCACCCTCCCTTGTTGGTCCAGTTCTGCTCTACTGTGACAGCTCTGGAGCCATTGCTCAGGCGAAGGAATCGAAGGCACACCAATGGACGAAACATATTCTGCGCCGCTACCATCTTATCTGGGAAATCATGGATAGAGGTGACGTCGACCTTCAGAAGATCGATAGAAAGGAGAACTTGGCCGATCCATTCACTAAAGCCATTGCGGTGAAGGAGTTCGACGACTTCAAGTCGAAGATGGGTATTAGATACTGCACCGATTGGCTTTAGGCCAAGTGAGAGATTGTTGGGAATAGTATCTCAAAGCCAATCGTTAGCCTGTTGACGGTTGTGCTCTTTTTTGTATTAGTATATAAATTATAAATTAAATAAAAGTTATTTTGATATTTTTTATCATAAATTATTTCATCTTCTAATGAACTCCTGTGTTTTCGTGAGTCCTTAGGACTATTTAGACTCGACAAAAGAGGATTTGTTGTTTAGTCCTTAAACCTGTTCGCGACCAAATGATACGTTGTTACCAAGGACAATAATGTTTATCAAGCACAGGTCATTGTGTGCCATATGGGTTGGTTGTCCTCTTAACCAAGGAGTGTGGAGACACTGGTATGACATACAGGTGAGATGTAAGGGTACATCTACACTGAACGTGACCGACTTTGGAGCTTTTTCTACTGTCAAGATTTGCTCTGATGGGATATGGGTATAACTGTCCCTCTGACCTAAAACTGCCACAGTGACTTGCAAGCAACTCACTGCACTTAGGCACTGGACTACCTGAATTTCTAATTTAGTGATGGAAAGCTGCTGGGTGTAGTCAAGTACTTGACTTGTCGGTACGTGTGTCAAGATGGGATTAACCACTCCAGTTCAAGAGCTGTGTACAGTCGTATTTCAATTTAGCAAAACCTTGGCCAGGGTAGTCCTAGTGAGGAGTCACAGGACTGTTTGAGTTGAGCATGATTCGGATGATCTGATCAGGATTGACAGTTTAATCCTGAGTCGTCCTATACACAGGGGTCAAAAGGGATGAATTATATAGTAACCATATTCGCGTAGGTTCTGAATATTGCGATTGGAACTATTCGACCTATCTGGACGTCGGGTATCATTGCTAGATAGTCACTTCGATTAGTACAGAAATTGATTTCTGTGCTATCGGCTTAGGTTCGAACCTGCGGGGTCACACACATTAGAGATTTCTATCCGATCTGATGACTGGTGAAGAGTTCCACTGGACTGGGACTCTTCGACCAAGAGTCCTAATGCTCAGAGACTCTAATTCCTATGTGTCTGGGACTCTATGATCAAGAATCAAGATTCTTTGATCATGAGTTCCACACATTTTGGGTATCGGGGTTAAGAGTCCCACTAGTTTGGGACTCTTCGATCAAAGTTTCATATCGATGGACTTTGATGCCCGATTGCCCATCGAATTTGGACTCAGTATTTATGAGAGGTTTAATTAATAATTTGATCGCTAATTAACTCAATTTGATTGAGTAATTATTTTTGGATCAAGTCCAATTGAATTGGATTTAGTTGGGTTTGACCCGATTAGGTTAAGAGTTGATCTAATCGCCAAGGTGGTTTGGTCCCTGATTTGATCAAGGGTTGGGCTTGGTCAATTCCTGATTTGATTAGAATTTTATTGATCCTAATTAAGTCTAATTGTGTTGGGTTTAATTTAGTCTAATTGTGCCTATCCTATTTTAATAAGGTTGGTTCAATTAGATTTGAAACCACCTTGACTCATCTCCCTACGCCACCTCACCTCACCTGCGCCTATTTAAATTCATGAGAAACAAGTTCTCGTGAATTTTCTCCTATGCAGAAGCCTTCCCAGGCCCCTCCTTTGTGCACCATTTTGAGTGGATAAAGATGGTTGGTTGGCCATTCAAATTAAAATGAAGTTTGAATTTGAATGGGCAACTAATCTCATGCGCCACCTTATCCACTTGTGCGCCACTTATTCTACACGAGAAAAAGTTTCTCATGTATATTCTCCATGCACAAAGAAGCCCATGCCCCTCCCTTCTCATGCCTTCAGTGGATAAGGATAGGTTGGTTGGCATTTGAATTCAAATTTGATTTGAATTCAAGTGAGCAACCACCTAGCTTTATCCTCTCACGCGGTAAAAATGCAGTCTTGCACTATTTTAAAAGGGATGAGAAGGTGGGGCATGCACACATCTGATCTGTGAGAGAAAGGTGGCATGAGAAAAGCCTTGTGCGTGAGCAAAGAAAAGAAAAGAAGAGAAAAGAAAAGATTTTGGGTGCAGGGTTTTCTGTGTGTATCCTAGGGTTACTACCTAGGGTTCGGGAAGTGAGAAGGTGAGCTACGAGTGTCGTGATCCCACCAAACTTTAGAGAGAGCTTTATCAACCTCTCAAGCACCTTTGCTGATGATCTAGAGTATTCAAAGAGTCGACAGATACCGATCGAAGGAGTTCGATCAGCATCAGCTGTCGAAAGGGTTCTGCAACGAACTAGCATTCGTGAGGAGCCAATCAGACTGAGAGCTTCGTGTGGACAATCTGAGGAGGCTAGACATACTGTGTAGCTATATTGCAATGATCAGACCTTTCCGACGGTGATCAGACTACAGCGATCGACTACCTGCACGAAGGTAATGTGTTCTGAACACATAACAGTAAAACGTTTACTATAGAATTCAAAATTTTAAATTTAAATGCATGCTATATATATCATATTTAGATCCTTGTATAGGGTTAATATATATTAATTAATTAGATTAATTAATAATTTTTACTATAAAATTATAATTTTGAAAAGGTTTTAAAATTATCATTTTACCCCTGCACTGAAATTTTCCACACAAGGAAGATGCAAATCCTAATTAGTATATGAATTTATTAATCCTAATATCTTTTCTTTAGTCTAAAGATTCTCTCACTATTTTATATGAATTGATAATGTTTTTCTCTAATTTGAGGAATTACCTTAATTCTTTAGTGGGTACTAGAATCCACAGACTACATATAAGCCCGAAGATGGCTCGATCAATCCATATGCATATGTAGGTAGGTTCTCAACCAATTATTTTTTCAAACAACTTCTGGTATTAGTTTAGCCCCAGATTTCATTTCAGTAGGCGATGGGTCTCCACTGAAAGTTTTGGTTATGTCAAACCATTAACATGAACCTACTCAGTGATTCTATCTAATGAGTGATCAGACCTACGAATGGCTTGGTCAACCCAACCATCATAAGATAGTTCATCAGAGTCATCATATGATGAATGATAATTCTATCATTCAGAGAGAACACCAGATGGATGGCGCCTGCAATATCAATCAAAAATAATGATCCCATTATCACTCACCTTAATGGGAGGCTATGATCTAGTTATCACCATAACCAACTCATTTTAGGGATCTAATAATTTAGAGGGTTTAATCGATTTAGAGAAGAGAGAAGAGAAGAAAAGATCAATCAGTAGATCATAATCCTCTCACTAACTTCACCAAGTCACAGAATTGGATTAGGTCATGCTGATTGAATGGGCACCTAGATCAATCACACTAATCAACCTTAATGGTATGGACAAACTTGAATCACTTAACGATCTAATCAAAATCTAGTTCACCAAATTGGTCAGGTAAGTGAGATCGATAGGGGGATCTGCTAAGCTTGCCTTAGACACTATCAAAATAGTTAGGTAAGCTGCTCCCAATTAAAAACCACCAGTCGAAATGCCAAACTTATCTTAGACACCAATTGGTTAACTACTTTCGATTTGACCAATCTAATGATTTGGGTTCAACCATTGAGCCACAATCAAAGTCTATTTGGTCTAATCAAAGACATGGACTTGACCATTTATAACTATTGTATTAGAAAAATCCTGATTAATCTAATTCAACATTTGATTGGACTTAATCAATTTCTCTACATAGTTAATCAATTCTTTGATTCTAACCTTAGGTCTAACCCAATTAAAGAGAAGGACCTGATTTGAGCTAACTTATGTCCCATATTTTATGTAATATCATTAGATCTAAATCATAATTCTAGATTCAATCAGCTTGATACTTAATTCTCAATTAAGTTTTGCATTAACATCATTAGATTTTCAAAAAATAAATTTTCATGTAAATTTTTTACATCAAATCATAAAAATTTTTACATCAAATCTAAATTTTTATAATTTTAAATCAAAATAATTTTTGATTAAACAAGATTAGATGTAACTGACCATCTTCGCAACTTGCATCACATATAACAACACCTAAGATTTCAAGATCTAGGGTTTTGCAAGAAAGTAAATTTTTTCTTTTCACTTTCTTCTTCATGGGACCTTATAGTAGCACCCCTACATGCTATGAAGAGCACCCCATTGAGTGAGAGGAGAGGGTCATGAAACCCTACTTGCTTTTATGACCGGACGGCCTGATGATTATCCAATCCGAGTACTTTGCTAATCAGAACATCTAATCTAAATAAATAATAATCAAATCTTAAAATAAACTAATTTAGATCTAATATAAATCATAAATAATTAGATCTAATAATAAAAAATTAGATCTAAAGGCATAATAAATCATATTAAAATAATCATAGCTCCAATACCAGTTGAAGGAAACATCGGTAGTGCTATGCATGCAATTTTAAAATTTTTACACAGTGAAAGAATAAGATTAAACTATTTGATCTAAATTACATGCATAAGATCTAATCTAGACTATTATACCATAAAGAAAATATGAAATATGATGCACTTTAGATCTAAAAATAAAAACATACATCGATCTCATTGATGCTGAAATCCTAGATCTAACTATTGGATCTAACTTTATGATCGAAATAAATTAGTAACAATTACCAAATCAATTTTATCTTGTTTTTCTCTGGTCCAACACTTAGAGATGATATTTTTTAGGTTACTCACAGCCACACAAAGATATCTGGCCTCTACAAGAAAATCTATGCGAAGACTGGTGCAAATCAAGGACTTGGAGGTGCTAGCCTGCAAGCAACTTTGATGGCTGATCTCTTCCTTTTTTCTTAAGCACTTTGGACACTCCAAAAGATGAAGAGATTTAGAGGAGGAAGCAAGGAGAAGGAAAAGAGCTCTAAAAAAATAAAAACCAGCAAGGGAAGAGAGGTATGATGCCAAGAACAAGGGATCCCTTTTTATAGGCAAAGACTAGGTTTTTCATCCAAGAAAAAGAGCACCTCAATCACCACACCTCAAACCAATTTTGGGTGTCCCAAAATTTCCAAAAAAAGCTCCAAAATGTGGAAAAGGTTTTTGGTATCTCACACACCCAAGGACTCTCCAAGAAAAATAGAAAAAAAAATTCATTAAGGTATTAACAACTTTTTTTGTATGAAAAATCTTTTTCCTTATTTTCATCTTATCTCTAATTCGGATCGTATTCGAATTTGATAAAAGATAAGATTATGAGTCATCAACTATTGCCGCCCACCCTTATTGAGTGTCCTATTTTGATGCCAAAAAGGTCAAGCCAAATCCTATTTGGCATGGAGATATGGGCAAGGGTCCAATTATGGTGCAATGAGATAAGGATGAAATCCTACTTTGACAAGGACTCTTCATTTCTCATTCAATTCTAATCTAAATCAAATTTGGATTGAAATCACTGATAGAAATGAACCTAATATAATTAAAAATTTAAATATCTTATCAAATTTTTAACTCAATTAGGAATTAGCCTAGTCCAAATCCTGATCATATCAGGATTAAATTTTTCTTACAATCAAGACTGATCATATCAATCCCAGTCTGAGTCGAATTGAATCTCATTCAATTAGACTTATTTCAAAGCTCTTTACTCAATCAAATTAAGTCAATTAGTAATCTAATTATCAATTAATTCTCTATAAATGATACAGTCCCAGTCCCAGTGGGACTTTTTCGCAAAGTCCTAGTCCAAGTAGGACTCTTCACCAAAGTCACAATCCAATTGGACTCTTCAGCCATCAGATCTGACTAAATCTTCTAATGTGTGTGACCCCATAAGTCCAAACCTAAGTCGGTAGTATAGGAATAACTTTCTATACCAATCAATGTAATTATCTAGCAATGATGACCCAACGATCGGATAGGTCGAAGTATCGCAAAGCAACCTTTTAGAACCTACTGACATATGGTTACCGTATAATTCATCCCTTTGATCCAAATACTTAAGGTGACTTAGGATTTAACTGTCAACCTTAATTAAGTTGACCACATTATATTTCAACATTTCAAATCTATTTCATGGATTACTCTGGCCAAGATTTTGCTAAATTAAAATATACTGATGCATATCTCTTACTAATTTAGAGGGATCAATTCCATCTTGACTCACACACTGACTTGATAAGTACATGACTGCACCTAGTATCCTTCCATCACTAAGTTAGAAACTCAGATGGTTCGATACTAAAGTACAGTGAGTTGCTTACAAGTCATCGTGGTGGTCTTAGGTCGGAGGGACATTTATACCCATATCTTTCACGAGCTACTCTTGACAGTAAAGTACTCGACACATGGTCACATTCGATGTGAATGTACTCCTACATTCTATTTGCATGCCATACCAGTGTCTCCACACTCTTTGATTAAGAGAATAATCAACTCTTATGGCATACAACGATCTTCACTTGATATCGCTATCGTCCTATTAATAGGGTATCATTTAGTCGCAAACATTTTTAAGAACTTAATGACAAATCCTCTTTTATTGATTAATAATAGTCCTAAGGTCTTCATTACAATACAGAAGTTCAAAAATGATCAATTTTTAATGAAAATACTAGATAACTTTTATTAATAAAAATTTATATATAATTTACAAGATGAGCGCAATTGTCTAACGATTGGCTTGGATGCCTTATGAAAATTGAGATTAGCACTACATATATTCTTCTTATCCAAGTTTATATTTATTATACTTTGATTATTATAGTCAAAGATTTTTGGGTATTAGGATTTTCAGTGCATCAGGTGTTTTAAATAAAAATTTTAAATATCTAGTCCTTTCACTGTACCATCAAAATTCAACAGTGGTATCAAAGCCTATCTTGATCTATATAATCAAAGGTTAAATTATTATCTTGATTGTGATCAAGCATGAATTTTTGATTTGATTCAAGTCGGGTCAAGAGTTGAATCCGATTAAACATCCAAACCATAGCATGTCTTAGAGATATGTTTTAGATACATAATATAAAATGCATGATTTATGTATAAAATCTTTCTTAGTAGCTTAGTACTCTAATTGGAGTTCATCATCAGGCCATTCGATCATAAGAGCAAGTAAGGTTTAAAGATCATCTCTTTCTATTCTATAGGATACTCTTATGGTGGTAGGGGTGCCACTGTGATGTTCCAAGAAGAAGAACTGTGGAAAGAGTATTTTATATTCATGTATGTTATTAGAACTTCATGCATATGTGATATACTTGAGATGCTTAGTTATAATCATGTTGTATGATTATGATTTCATATCTTAGAGATACGAATAGATGCCATGATTAGTTGTTATGATTGTTAAGATACAACTATAATAGTGTGTCATTATGATTGATTGAATTAGGATGTGCTTGAGACCATTAAAGTCCTCATAAAAATTATATTAAGTCATAATATTATGAACCAGTAGCTAAACTATTTTTTGAATCGATTAATCATATGGTGTCTAAGGAGTGTTTCAAGTGTGATGGTTATTTAATTGGTTCCGTTGCTGGTCTGATCAATTTTATTGGTGTCTAAGAAAAGCAATGGGGGAACCCCACAAATCTTAATATTTTCTTGGCTATTTGGATTAGTTCGAATCTTGAATGAAGATAGCTTAGTATTTTGAACACTACATATACCTTCTTTCATGCCTAGTCAATATCCTGTCAAAAACTATAGTAGTTTTGTTGTGTTATCCACAAGGCTTGCTATGAGAATTGATGTGGATTTATCTTGGTACATATTTTATGCTTTACGGTATATTTAGATATGTTACTTTATTGTGATATCCACAAGGACAGTATTTTATAAATATGACTATATGGAAATGAAGGGTCTGACTTAACTAAAAATTCTATAGTTTATTGTGATATCCACAAGGCTATGAGTATTTTTAGAGACAGATTATGTTGAGAGTTGCATGAGATGTAATTGGATAGGTTTTTCTTCTTTTGAACTCATTGAGATTTATTGTGATATCCACAAGGCTTCGTTGAGGGATTAGAGTCTCAACTCCAATAAGAAATCATATTAGGATTTTTTATTTACCATAGAAGAGGGCTATGGTATCTGATAAAATAGTGGGAGACATAACTAGTTTAAAAGTTTTCATCTAGTTATGTATGTCAAACTTAAGTGGTCTGCTTATACTATTATTCTTTATGTAGATTTAAGTCTACATTATGGCTTCTTTATTTTTATTGCATGATACCATAGATAAAAATATATTGACCGATCCAACTATATAGATTGATTGAGGAACTTGCAAATTCAGTTTATATCAGAGAAGAACACTGATATTCTAAATATTTCTAATCTTAGATTAATCAGTAATAATGAGAAGGCAATGATGTCCATATGGATATCATCTATTCATTTTGTGGCAAATTTAGATATTGGGAGTATAATTGCAAGAATTATCTTACAAGATTGAAGTAGGGTGCATGTGTAGCACCAAAAGATATGTATATGATATAGACCTATATTTTATTGAGTGGTTCCGACTCTGACATTTGGGTATTAGATACCATCTGTGGATCGCATATTTATAATTCATTATAGTGACTACAGAATATCAAAGATCTGAAAAGAGGTGACCTCGAGCTCTATAGCGCAAGTGGAGAGTCCATTAGCGCAGAAGCTGTAGGAACTTGTATGCTTGATTTGCTTTTGGATAGAACTTTAGAATTAAAAAATTATTATTACATATCAAAGATTATTAAAAATATTATTTCTATACCTTTGTTATTAAAATAAGGTTATGAAATAAGGCTAATGGAAAATGGATGTTCTATTTTTTTTTCTAATAAATTTTATGATAGTTGTTATATCGATAACAATCTTTTAATTTTTACACTCAATAAAAATATTTTTCATATTGAAAGAAATATGAAAAGAAAGAGAGAAGATGTAAATATCACATATTTTTGGTATTGTCACCTTGGTTATATTAGTGAGTCAAGAATAAATAAGTTATACAAAGAAGAATTTTTTGATCCATATAATTATGAATCATTGAAAACTTGTGAATCTTGTCTCATGGGTAAGATGATCAAGACTCTATTTTTTGGATATAAAGAGAGGACAAATGAGTTGTTAGCCCTAGTATATATAGATGTATGTGGATCGATGATAACTCAGGCCAAAGGAGGATACTTCTATTTTATTATCTTCACAAATAATTTATCAAAGTTTGGATATGTGTATCTTATGAAACAAAAATTCGAAGCCTTTGATAAGTTCAAAGAGTATCAATATATGATTGAGAAACAAACTGAAAAAAGTATCAAAGTTCTTCAATCTGATTGAGGAGAAAAATACTTATCCAGTGAATTTCTTGATCATCTTAAAAATAAAGGTATTCTCTTTGAATGGATCCCTCCTTATACACCCCGATTAAATGGTGTAGCAGAAATGAGGAATCGTACTTTGATGGATATGGTGTAGTCCATGATATGCTTCACTGATCTTTCAATATCTTTTTGAGGATATGCCCTAGAGACTGTCACATATATTTGAAACAGAGTGCCTTTAAAGTTTGTTGTAAGCACACTATATGAGATATGAAAAAGAAAAAAATCTAATTTTAAACATCTTAACACTTGGGGCTATTCTACTTATATCAAAAATATTTTTGGACATAAGCTTAGTGCTAGATCAGATAAGTATAGGTTTGTAGAGTATCCTACGAAAACTAATGGATACTACTCCTACCACCCTACTGAACAAAGGGTGTTTATTAGTAGGCATACCACTTTCTTAGAAAATAAATTCGTCCAAGAAGGCAGTGGGAGGAATATTAAACTTATGAAAGTTCAGAACCTACAAACTGATGCAGAAAAATCTATGGTTGAATTGTAAGAAGATCTTCAATCAGAAATACCTAAGGATGAGGTACATCCATAATACACACCTTCTCTTCAAAGGTCAGATAGAGTACATCAAGCACCTTTGAGATTTGGTTTTATCATTGAGAATGATAATACGATCAACATCATTCAGGATGATGATCCACTAACCTATTTGAAAGCTGTCATGAGTAGAGACTCAGACAAATGGCTGAAAGCCATGAAATTTGAGATGGACTCAATGTAAACCAATCAAGTATGGATCTTGATTGATGCACCTAAGGGTGTGATCCCAAAAGAGTGCAAGTGGATCTTCAAGAAGAAGATTGAAGCAGATGGCCAAATAGAAACCTACAAAGCTAGGTTGGTGGCGAAGGGTTTCAGACAAAGATAAAGAATTGACTATAATGAAATCTTCTCACCAGTGGCTATACTCAAGTCCATCCAGATTTTGCTTGCTATAGCGGCATACTACAATTATAAGATCTGATAGATGGACGTCAAGACTATATTCCTCAATGGTAATCTAGAAGAAGAGGTTTATATGACTTAGCTGGAGGGATTTGTCTCAAGTGGGAGGGCAAATCAAGTATGCAAGCTAATGAGATCCATCTATGGATTGAAGCAGGCTTTGAGGAGTTGGAACATCCAATTTGATATGACAGTCAAAGAGTTTGGCTTTATCAAAAATAAAGATGAATCATGTGTGTATAAGAAGATAAGTGAGAGTGCTGTTGTCTTCTTGATTTTGTATATCGATGACATACTACTCATTGGGAATGATATCCCAATGATGCAATCGATCAAGACTTGGCTATCGAATAATTTTTTCATGAAAGACTTGGGTGAAGCATCTTATATACTGGATATAAAGATCTGTAGAGATAGATCTAAAAAGATGTTAGGCTTATCCCAGTTACGATACATAGATCTCATATTAAAGAGGTTTAATATGGAGGCATGTAACAGAGGTTACCTGCCTACAAGTCATGGTATATATTTCTCTAAGAAAATATGTGCTAAGACACTAGAGGTGAGAAAGAGGATGATTGAAATCCCTTATGCTTCAGCTATGGGCTCAATTATGTATGTCATGCTATATACCAGGCCTGATGTAGCTTATGCTTTAGGCGTAGCTAACAGATTTCAGGCTGATCCCAGAAAGAATCATTGAAAAGCTATGAAAAATATTCTAAAATATCTAAGAAAGACTAAAGATATTTTTCTCATATATGGTAGAGGATTAAAGTTGAAACTAGTTTTCAATCTGATCCGAATGATAGCGAGTCAATATCAAGATATATGTTTATCCTAAATGGTGGGGCGGTGACTTGGAAGAGTTTGAAGCAGTAAATAGTAGCTGACTCAATTACTGAGGCAAAGTACATCGCTGCTAGTGAAGCCATTAAGGAAGCTGTCAGGATGAAAAAATTCATCATGAATTTAGGAGTCATTTCTGAGATTGAAGGACCAGTGCCACTCTATTGTAATAACACTAGGGCCGTTATTAAATTTAAGGAACCTAGGTCTCATAAAAAATCCAACACATCCTTAGATGCTTCCATCTCATTAGAGACAATATGTTATCCTTAAATGAGTAGACAAAAAGAACAATATAGTAGACCCATTCACTAAGGCCATACCATAGCAGCTATATGATCACCATTTTGATTGTATGAGATATAAAGGCGATTGGCTTTAGTACAAGTGAAAGATTGAAAGAAGAGTGCCTTATAAGCCAATCGTAAGTGTGTTACGATAGAACTTTTCTTTATAATTTTTTAACTCTTATAATGATATTTATTATTTAAGATATTGATTCATCATATTAGCTGCATCTTATTATGTCTAAGATTATGATGAACCCCAAAGATTATGACAATAGTTTTAGGAGACATGAATGGGTCATGCTGGTGAGATCTAAAATTTTAAAAATCTAATCTTAAATATTTTTAGTTATAGAAATATTGAGTCGGAGATTAATATTTTGGATAGACTGGCACATCCTATATATGCTCGATGGAGTGGGTGGCAGATCTAACTAGCCACTTGTATGGTACACTAATACAAAGATGTGGGTGCTCATTTGGAAAATGAGTCTACTGAATTGACTCGATAAAAGAGAACATCTTATGGAAGCCTTACTTGCATATCAATGATGGTTCTCTAAGTGAAAGTTGTGCAAGTGATTCTTAGACCTGAGACCACCATAGAACCTTATGCACATGAACTCATATTTTGGTTCATACTCAAGTATGACATTAAGACATGTACAGGGTATTCTAATGCCTCTTTATTGAAGTCATCATTGATTAATTAAAAATTGATATAAATATATATTTGAGTTTGACATGATTTCATACTCATGAATATATTCAGAGTGCAGGGATGATCGAAGGATTGAATTGCATGGTAACTTATCACTAAAGGGTATATTTAGTATTTTCATCAAATTTCATATCTTTTGGATAGTCATAAGATATTGCTAGATGTCAATCTTGACTTATAGATTTTTGATCAAATTTAAGAGTTTAATTCGATTGTCAATTAGAAAAAAATTTAATTGTTGAGCTCGGGTTAGCTTGATTGGACCTTAATCGATTAGATTGGAATCTAATCAAATAGATCAACTTGCACCCAGACCTATTGCTAGTTAGATGTGAAACCCAATGGGTCACAAACATAGAGAAATTAGCCAAGGATCCTTTTAAAAAAAAAGGTTGATTGGAATTCTGGATTCAATCAGGGTTCTGATAAGCATGCTAGCACATGTGGAAACTCTTGCTCTTTTGGAGATAATTTGGTCTCATCCCTTGCTAATAAGCTTTCTCAATTTGGTGAACATTTGGGTTAGGTCATGCCACCTAGAAGCAGTCCAAAATGAGGCATCTAATCCCATGTTAATGCCAAAATATGAGGAGTCCAAATTGAGATGGATTCTTGGCGCAAAAACTATTTGCATGCAAGTGTTTTTGTGAGCAGAAGAGAAAATCTTTTTGGCATGGGACCAAGATGTGTGTGGTAGCTCACATTGCCCTTCATCTTCTGGTGCACATCTCAAAGCATGAGATATATTTTTTTTAGAATTTTGAGATGGAGAAAAATTAGAAAAGATAAGGATATCTCATATGTGCGTAGAAGCATCGCATCTCTCCATGATTTAAAGAGTCCTTCTCTTAATCAAATGCTTTTAAATTGGAATTATTTTTTGTAATAATGTTTCATATTTGACAAGCTTTTTTTGATAATTTTTATGAAATTTTTTCAGACTTATCAGATGTAGGAACCAAATCTAGGGTTTCAGGGTTAGATCTTGAAACTTTTTCAAGATCATACAGCGGAAGACTAAAATAAATCAAAATTTATTTTTTAAAACTAGAAAAACTCTAGATCTAAGATTCTATTATATAATTATTACATAATATTAAATTAAAAATTAAAATATATAAATATAGCATAAACTACATGTTGATCATATCAACATGTTTCTATACTACATCTAATGTATGTATTAAACAATAGATCAGATCTATTACCTTGCAAGTTAGATGTTCTAACCTCGCTGATCCAGGCTTAAAGATGATGTTGCAAGCTGCACATGCGTTTGGCCTCTAGGAGTCATCCACACGAACCCACGAATCTCAATCAGAAGTCCTGCTTCAGGAAATCAGCACAGTATGCTAGTACTGCGCTGATCCTTCTTTGATGGTTGATCAGGTGCCTCCTTCTTCTTGATTTGAACTCTTTCAAAGATGGAAAGTAAAAGGAGGAGTTTCAAATCTGAGACACTCTCAGGAAACTCAAGATGGAGGGAGAAAAGATATGAAAATAAATAACCCTAGAAGAAGACCCTCTTCTTCTTCTCATTTCTCTCTCTAGACACCCTAACTTGTATCTTTTATATCTCCATGACTCAAAGGTCTTTCTCTTTGATTTTTGGATAGCCCAACATTCTCTCAAATATCTGTCTTTTCCAAAAAATTTATAAAAAAACTCATCTTATATAGAGAGATATGATAGAGTCCTTGTCTAGGTCAAATACCTAGTCAAGGCTTATCCAAACATGGCAAGTTAAGGGGCGCCCAACTCTTGAGCACCTCCTCCATATTTTTATGCATAGATTACCAAAAAGGGTGCACAATATGTACCCTAAAAGCCACAAAAATTTCAAAAAAAATTTGGATAAATTTGGTGCAAAATTGAAAGAGTTTTGGATTTTTAAAACTCTATCTCATAGAATTCGAAATCCAAACTTATTCCTTTTTGATTTGATCCAAACCACCTTCCATGTAAGAAAGAAGAGAGGAGACCTTTTGTGAATGTGGGAGAGACTTGGGAGAGGGCTTTTGTCGCACAAAATAAGAGGAGATTGGTGTTGAATGAGAGAGAGGGTGTGGGGAAGGCTTATGTGGTGCAAGGTGGAATCCTAGTCTTACTAGGATTCTATCTTATGACTTGTTTTAATTTGGTTTCCCAAACTAAATCAAACCAAAATTAGATCAACCCAATTAAAATAGGTCTTAACCCAATTAAGAACCTAATTTAATCAGATTAAATTAGATTTAAATCTGATTTAATTTTCTAATCAAATTAGAAATTAGATTGACCCAAGTCCTAGTTGAACTAGGACTAGTTTTTTCTTGCACTTGGCTTATCCAATAAACCAATTGGACTTGATCCAATCAAGCCCAAACTAAATTTAATTAAATTATATTTAATTAAACTTAATCTCAGCCCATTGGCTTAATCAAATTAAGTCAATTAGCAATCGAATTGCTAATCGATCCTCCTGCAACACTTGCACGGGGTTAAATGTCAATCGTATTGATCATTTAACCCTAGAATGATTCTTAATCGTTGATCAACCATCCGATCGGATCATGAACTCTAATGTGTGTGATCTCATAGGTTCGAATCTAAGTCGGTAGCACAGAAATAAATTTCTGTACCAATCGAAGTGACCATCTAGCAATGATACCCGACGATCGGATAGGTCGAATGTGTAGAACAACATCCTTAGAACCCATGCGGATATAGTTTTCATATAATTCATCCCCTTGACCAAAATAATCATAGGACACCGCAGAGTTCAACTGTCAACTCTGATCAGGTTGTCCATATTGTATTTTAAAATATCAAATCCATCTGATGGATTATCCTGGCCAAGATTTTGCTAAATTGAAATACAGCGACACATTCTTCTCCAACTCTTGGAGTGGTCAATCCCATCTCGATCACACTCTGACTTCGCAAGTACTTGACTGTGCCCAGAAGCCTTCCATCTCTGAATTAGAAATTCAGTTAGTCCAGTACCAAAGCACAGTGAGTTGCTTGCAAGTCACTGAGGCGATCTCATGTCCAAGGGACACTTATACCTATATCCCATCAGAGACATTCTCGACAGCAGAATACTCTGGAGTTGGTCACGTTCAATGATGATGTACTAGTACATCTCACCTGTATGCCATACCAATGTCTCCACACTCCTTGGTTAAGAGGACAACCAACCCATATGGCCTACAACGACCTATGCTCGATAGAAGCTGTCGTCCTTATTAACAGCTTATCATTTGGTCGTGAATAGTTTTAAGGACTAATCGATAAATCCTCTCTTTATCGAACTTAAATAGTCCTAAGGACTTCATCATAACAACGGAGTTCATTAGAAGATGAAAACTTATGATGAAAATACCAAATATATTTTATTTATTAACAAATCAATTACAATACTTGGTTACTCAACCGTCAACAGCTTGACGATTGGCTTTTTGGGACACATTTTCCAACAACTCTCACTTGTCCTAAAGCCACTCGGCACAGTATCTAATACCCATCTTCGACTTATGGTTGTCGAACTTCTTTATCGCCAGGGCTTGAGTGAAGGGGTCGGCCAGGTTCTCCTTTCTGTCGATCTTCTGAAGGTCGACATCACCTCGATCCACGATCTCCCAGACCAGGTGGAAGCGACGCAAGATGTGCTTCGTCCGCTGATGTGCTTTGGGTTCCTTCGCCTGAGCTATGGCACCAGTGCTGTCACAGTAGAGCAAGACCGGACCATCGAGGGAGGGTGCTACTCCGAGCTCGTTGATGAATTTTCTCAGCCACACAGCTTCCTTCGTGGCATCTGATGCTGCGATGTACTCCGCTTCACAAACAGAGTCTGCCACAGTATGCTGCTTGGAACTCTTCCAGGAGATGGCTCCATCATTCAGAGTAAAGATATAACCCGACACGCTCCTGCTGTCATCATGGTCAGATTGGAAGCTAGAGTCTGTGAACCCCACAAGTTTCAGATCTGACTCGCCATAAACCAACCATTGGTCCTTAGTATTTCTCAAATACTTAAGGATGGCTTTAACCACTTTTCAGTGATTTTCTCCAAGATCAGATTGGTATCTACTCACTACTCCTAGTGAGTATGCCACATCTGGTCTTGTACATGTCATGGCGTACGTGATAAATCCCACGACTGAAGCATATGGGACTCTACTCATAAGCTCTCTCTCTTCAGGAGTTGTCGGACAATCCTTCTTAGAGAGAGAAATTTCTTGGCCTATCGGTAGATAGCCCTTCTTGAAATTCTCCATGCTGAACCTCTTCAGCACAGTGTCTATGTACATGGACTGAGATAACCCAAGCATCCTTTTAGATCTATCCCTATAGATCTTCATCCCTAGGATGTAGGATGCTTCACCCAAGTTCTTCATGGAGAACTGTGATGACAACCAAACTTTTATTCCCTGTAGTACGGGGATGTCATTCCCGATTAAGAGAATGTCATCCACGTACAAGATAAGAAATACCACAACTGGACCATTTGTCCATTTATAGATGCAGGGCTCTTCTCCATTCTTAATGAAGCCATACGTTTTGATCACCTTATCAAAATGCATGTTCCAACTCCGAGAAGCTTGCTTCAGTCCATAAATGGATCTCTGAAGCTTGCACACCTTGGACTCATCTGTGGATGTAAACCCCTCAGGTTGTATCATATACACCTCTTCAGTCAACTCTCCATTCAGGAAAGCTGTCTTTACATCTATCTGACAGATCTCATAATCCAGATGGGCAGCTATTGCAAGCATTATCCGAATAGATTTGACCATTGCCACAGAGGAAAACATCTCGTCATAGTCAATACCATAACGTTGACGATACCCCTTGGCGACCAGACGGGCTTTATAGGTCTCCAACTTTCTGTCTATGCCCCTCTTCCTTTTGAAGACCCATTTACACCCAATGGGTTTAACCCCTTCAGGTGGGTCAACCAATGTCCATACATCGTTGACCTTCATGGACTCCATTTCGGATTTCATGGCTTCAAGCCATTTTTCAGAATCAGGTCTCTGCATTATATCCATATAGGTGATCGGATCCTCATTATTCTTATCAAGTTCGATGGGATCACAGTTCTGAACCAAGAAACCATAGTATCTGTCCGACTGACACGGTACTCTACCGGATCGCCTTAATGGTGCAGGTACATTGAGCTCCGAATATGATCTAATCATATCAGACTCAGGTTCAGCTATTGGTGTCGGTCCTTCTACCTGTTGAACTTCATCAAGTTCAATCTTAGAGGCAACGGTTCATTCACCAAGGAACTCCTTTTCTAAAAAGATTGCCTTAAGGCTAACGAACACCTTTTGTTCATCAGCATGGTAGAAAAAATATCTTTTTGTCTCTTTGGGGTACCCTATGAATGAGCATTTGTCAGACCTAGGTCCAAGTTTGTCTATGACTAATCGTTTGACATAGGCCGGGCACCCCCAGACCCTAAGGTGTGAAAGTGCTGGCTTACGTCCCGTCCATATCTCATATGGAGTCTTAATTACAGACTTACTTGGAACCCTATTTAACAGATAACGGGTCGATTTGAGTGCATATCCCTAGAAAGATATCAGTAAGCTAGCAAAATCTATCATGGATCAGACCATGTCTAACAGAGTCCGATTCCTCCTTTCAGACACACCATTATGCTGTGGTGTTCCTGGAGGAGTCCATTGAGAGAGAATCCCATTCTCTCCTAGATATGTGAGAAATTCACTAGAAAGGTATTCTCCTCCTCGATCAGATCGAAGAGTTATAATACTCTTCTCAGTTATTTTTCTACTTCACTTCGAAATCGTTTGAACATTTCAAATGAATCCGACTTATGTTTCATCAGATAGACATATCCATATCGGGATAGGTCATCCATGAAAGTTATGAAGTAGAAATATCCACCTCTAGCATTGGTGCTCATGGGCCTGCATACATCAGTATGTACTAGGCCCAAGAGCTCAGTAGCTCTCTCACCTTTTCCAGTAAAAGGTGACTTGATCATTTTACCAAGAAGACAGGACTCACAGGTTGGAAGTGATTCACAATCACTAACTTCGAAGATTCCCTCTTGAGTCAACCTATTTATTCTGTTCTTGTTTATATGACCTAGCCTACAGTGCCATAAGTAGATATCTGACACTATCTAATCTAGGGTGCTTGCCAGTTGAATAGACTACATTAACAGGTTGTGATAACATATACACACCATTGTTCAAATGTCCACAAAAAATAGTAACACCATTCTTAATGATATTATAAATTTATTTTTTTATTAAAATTTCATAATCATTTTTGGCCAGAAGGCCTACAGAAATGATATTTAAAAAGAAACTGGGACAGAAATGACAATCATTAAGAACAACGATATGGGATTCAAATACAAGTTTCAAGATTTCTAATGCTAGAACTGGAACTGATCTTCCATCTTCAACGTTCAGGAACCTCTCGCCTTGCTCGAATCTCCTACTGACCTGCAACCCCTGCAATGAATTACAAATATGGTAAGGGCTACCGGTATCCAATACCCAGTCAGTTATATCACAAATAGAGAAATTGCAAGGAGTTATCATATAAATACCTTGCCCAGCAACAACTTGCTGCTTTCTCTGCCTGTTCGGGTCTAGGGAGGTAATGTACTGGGGATAGTTCCTCTTCCAGTGCCCCCACTTCTTGCAAAAGAAGCATTCAGCTTGACTCTTATCGGGTTTGATCTTTTTGATCTGACACTGCACAGATGTCCCAGCCTGAACTTGCACCTTCTTCACTTTCTTCTTCTTGTTCTTCTTCCCTTTCTTAAAGGGTCGAGAACCAGAAGACGAACCTCCCACTAAGTTCACCGACTCCTTATGGAGTTGGTGATCTTTCTCAAAGTTCTGAAGCAACCCCAGTAATCCGTGGTAGTTTACTTCAGACTTTGTCATTCTATAATGAGTGAGGAATGGGAGATAAGACTTGGGCAGTGAGTTCAGTATTGCATCTTTCCCAAGCTGCTCATGCAAGGGAAAGTCAAGCTTGCTCAATCGTTCCATCAGCTCGATCATGTACAATACATGATCAGTGACAGAGGCACCATCTCGCATTTTGGCATTGAAGATGGCACAACTAGTCTTGTGCCTCTCCACATCATCGGGTGTGCCAAAGGCATCCTCCAACACTTGAAGCATGTCCTTTGGCTGAGCCATCTCAAATCTGCGACTGAACTCGTCGCTCATAGCAGCCAGCATAATACAGCACACCATGGTCCGATCACTGAGCCACTTCTGGTAAGTATCTCTGACTGTTCCACATGCATTGACAGCTGGCTCCTCAAGTGCAGGATCCATTATCACATATAGGATCTGTTCATGCTCCAGGACTATCTTCAACTTTTGGTACCAGCTACCGAAGTTGGGTCCCACCAACTTATCATTGTCCAACAATGATCGGAGCGATAGGGAAGTGGCCATATCTGCACAAAAGAAAACCATAACCTAATTAGTAATTGATTCATTAAACCTAAGGATTTGGACTTTAATCAAAAGGTTTCTCCCACTATTTTATTCGAATTGGTAGCCTCTACCTCCAATTCGAGGAATTACCCTAATTTCTTAGTGGGTACTAGAATCCACTTAGACTGCACACAAGCCCAACTTTGGTTGGCCAACCCATATACATCTAAGGGTAGGTTCATAACCAATTATTTCTCTAAATAATTTCTAGTAATTTTAATTTTGCCCTAGAAACCTAATCAGTAGGCTTTGGCCTCCACTGTAAGGATCCGGTTAGGTCCAACCATTAACATGATCATACTTGGTGTATCTAACCAACGAATGATTAAGCCCAACTTTGGTTGGCTCACCTAACCACCATTAGAGAGACACTTCCAAGTCATCATATGATGAGTGATAATTTTATTAGTCAACAAGCACCAGGCCTTTGGGTCTGCAATGATTATTGAGTTAATGGACTCATTATCAAACACCTTAATGGGAGGCTATGACTTAGTTATCTCCATAACTTTATCATTTTAAGGACCTAATAATTTTAGAGGATTTAAATAATATAGAGAATGAGGTCAGATGAACCAGCTTATCATGATCTTCCCACTGGCTTCACCAAGTCAGCTTAAGGGAGACCATTAAAAGGGCTAGTCAAGGAGCACCTAAATCAGTCACACTGATTTACCTAGCTGACATGGGTCAGCTCGAATAATCAAGTGATCCGATCAAAATATAATTTCACCAAGAGGCCAGGTAAGTTCGATCAGTGGGAGGGTCTGCCAAAGCTTGCCTTAGACACCATCAGAAATGGCCAGGTAAGCGGGCTCCCAATTAAAAACCACCGGTCTGGTTTACCTTAGACACCAACTTATTTAATTAGTTTCGATTAGATCAACCTAACAGTTCATGCTAGACCGCTTAGCCAAGAATCAAGTCCATTTGGTTCTCGTTAAAGACATGGACTTGACCAACTACAACTATTGTAATTGATCTAGAGAATTCTTGACCTAATCTAAGACAACAATTGATTAGATTTAGTCAATTCTCTAATTAAGTCCATCTTTAATCTAACCATAGGTCTAACCCAATTAATGGACCTAATTCCCACTAACCCATTAACCCAATGTGTTATGGTTTGTGTCTTAGGTTCTTCAATTCACAATCCTAGAACCTAATCAAACAACTTCTTAATTCTTAATTAAGTTTTGGGCTGAGAGATGGGTTCGGCTTTTCAAAAAATAATTTTCATATTTATAAAATAATTTTACAATATAATTCTACCAACCATATTGCATGTTTGATTTATAATCAAGATACAAGTGAATTAAACATGAAACTACTTTAGATCTAATCTAAACAGATTCATGTAATTGAAACAGTTTCAACTTTAAACAATTTTTTTGCACAAAAAATATTAACAAAGAGATTTTATTTTAGATTTAAATACTTTTTAAATTTAATAAATTATAAATTTAATCTAGATCATATCTAACAAATTTATGATTAAAGATAGATCTACACAAACTAGGACAACCTTTGCACTGTAAGGGGTAAACCTTACAGCAGGACAACCTTGCAGTTTGTGGTTGATCTAAAATTTTAATTTTAGATTTAATAATCAGATTATAAATTAGATCTAATCTAAGAAATAATCTAAGCATGTATAAATAATCATGTAATAAAGAACCTAGGCTCTGATACCAATTGTAGGAACCAGATCTAGGGTTTCAGGATTAGATCTTGAAACTTTTTCAAGATCATACAGCGAAAGACTAAAATAAATCAAAATTTATTTTTTAAAATTAGAGAATCCCTAGATCTAAGATCTTATTACATGATTATTACATAGCATTAAATCAAAAATTAAAATATATAAATATAGCATAAACTACATATTGATCATATCAACATGTTTCTATACTACATCTAATGTATGTATTAAACAATAGATCAGATCTATTATCTTGCAAGTTAGATGTTCTAACCTCGCTGATCCGGGCTTAAAGATGATGTTGCAAGCCGCACATGCATCCGGCCTCTAGGAGTCATCCATATGAGCCCACGAATCTCGATCAGAAGTCCTGCTTTAGGAAATCAGCACAGTATGCTAGTACTGCGCTGATCCTTCTTTGATGGTTGATCAGGTGCCTCCTTCTTCTTGATTTGGACTCTTCCAAAGATGGAAAATAAAAGGAGGAGTTTCAGATCTGAGATGCTCTTAGGAAACTCAAGATGGAGGGAGGAAAGATATGAAAATAAATAACCCTAGAAGAAGACCCTCTTCTTCTTCTCGTTTCTCTCTCTAGACACCCTAACTTGTGTCTTTTATATCTCCATGACCCAAAGGTCTTTCTCTCTAATTTTTGGATGGCCCAAAGGTCTCTTAAATTTCTATCTTATTAGAAAATTTTATAAAGAAACTCATCTTATATAGAGAGATACGATAGAGTCCTTATCTAGGTCAAATACCTAGTCAAGGCTTATCCAAACATGGCAAGTTAAGGGGCGCCCAACTCTTGTGCACCTCCTCCATATTTTCATGCATGGATCACTAGAAAAGGGTGCACAATGTGTACCCTAAAAGCCATAAAAATTCTAAAAAAAATTGAATAAATTCGGTACAAAATTGAAAGAGTTTTGGATTTTTAAAACTCTATCTCATAGAATTCGAAATCCAAACTTATTCCTTTTTGATTTGATCCAAACCACCTTTCATGTAAGAAAGAAGAGAGGAGACCTTTTGTGAACGTGGGAGAGACCTGGGAGAGGGCTTTTGTCACACAAAATAAGAAGAGATTGGCGTTGAATGAGAGAGAGGGCGTGGGGAAGGCTTATGTGGTGCAAGGTGGAATCCTAGTCTTACTAGGATTCTATCTTATGACTTGTTTTAATTTGGTTTCCCAAACCAAATCAAACCAAAATTAGATCAACCTAATTAAAATAGGTCTTAACCCAATTAAGAACCTAATTTAATCAGATTAAATTAGATTTAAATCTGATTTAATTTTCTAATCAAATTAGAAATTAGATTGACCCAAGTCCTAGTTGAACTAGGACTAGTTTTTCCTTGCACTTGGCTTATCCAATAAATCAATTGGACTTGATCCAATCAAGCCCAAACCAAATCTAATTAAATCATATTTAATTAGACTTAATCTCAATCCATTGGCTTAATCAAATTAAGCCAATTAGCAATCGAATTGTTAATCGATCCTCCTGCAACACTTGCACTGGGTTAAATGTCAATCGTATTGATCATTTAACCCTAGAATGATTCTTAATCATTGATCAACCATCCGATCGGATCATGAACTCTAATGTGTGTGACCTCATAGGTCCAAACCTAAGCTGATAGCACAGAAATAAATTTTTATACCAATCAAAGTGACCATCTAGCAATGATACCCAACGACCAGATAGGTCGAATGTGTAGAACAACATCCTTAGAACCCATGCAGATATAATTTTTATATAATTCATCCCCTTGACCAAAATAATCATAGGACACCTCAGAGTTCAACTGTCAACTCTGATCAGGTTGTCCACATTGTATTTTAAAATATCAAATTCATCTGATGGATTATCCTGGCCAAGATTTTGCTAAATTGAAATACAGCGACTCATTCTTCTCTAACTCTTGGAGTGATCAATCCCATCTCGATCACACTCTGACTTCGCAAGTACTTGACTGTGTCCAGAAGCCTTCCATCCCTGAATTAGAAATTCAGTTAGTCCAGTACCAAAGCACAGTGAGTTGCTTGCAAGTCACTGAGGCGATCTCAAATCTAAGGGACACTTATACCTATATCCCATCAGAGACATTCTCGACAGTAGAATACTCTGGAGTTGGTCACGTTCCATGATGATGTACCAGTATATCTCACCTGTATGCTATACCAATGTCTCCATACTTCTTGATTAAGAGGACAACCAACCCATATGGCCTACAGTGACCTATGCTCGATAGAAGCTGTCGTCCTTATTAACAGCTTATCATTTGATCGTGAATAATTTTAAGGACTAATCGATAAATCTTCTCTTTATCGAACTTAAATAGTCCTAAGGACTTCATCATAACAACGGAGTTCATTAGAAGATGAAAACTTATGATGAAAATGCCAAATATATTTTATTTATTAACAAATTAATTACAATACTTGGTTGCTCAACCATCAACAGCATGACGATTGGCTTTTTGGTACACATTTCCCAACATCAGATGGCCAAACAGATGCTGGAATCTTCCTCGCATGCGTGCATGCATGGTGATCAGACTTCATGTGAAAGGATGTGAGATCACATCTCTTTGTGAATTTTTTGATCTCTTTATTACATAATCTAAGATCAAGATTGAATCCTCTATCCACTTGGATTTTTGTGGATTTTTTTTATTTGAGAAGGGATGCAAAAACATCCCTTCTCTAGTCACACGCACAGACGAGAGTGCTGATCGACGTATCATTGATAAGAGTCCTTTTGCTTGAAGGAACTCTTATCTTTGATAATCAGATCAGATAGGCCTCTTGGATGAAGTGTGTCCCTCTCTTTTGGTATCCCTCTAGTGGCTATGAAAGGGCCTGGGCACTAGGTGTCTGAGGCGTTCAAATTATGTTTCCAATTTCTCCCCAGTTGCTCTCCCTTCTTTCTTACAACCTATCATAGTTTTAGGACAAGGCTTTGGGATTTAAGATAAAGCCTTATCTGATCCTAACAAGGGTTGTGAGGGTCCTAAAGAAAGTGAATCAAAATTTCAAAGAAGATTCTAAGAGGGTAAAGTCAGGTTCTTGGAAAAATCTAACCGATATAAGGCTAGTGAGTTCTAGGGACTAGAATTCTTGAAGTAAGAAGAAGGAGTGCTGTCTTTGGTTCAATTTTCGTGTGGATCACCGTTGGAGGGTGGACACTTGGTCATCTTATAAAAAATGGGATTAGCATTATAGGTATGCTTCTTATCCAAGTTTATATTTATTGTACTTTGATTATTATAGTGAAAGATTTCTGGGCATTAAGATTTTCGGTGCATCAGATATTTTGAATGAAAATTTTAAACACCTAATCCTTTCGCTATGCCATCGGAACCCAGCAGTGGGATGTGTTGTCATTTTTAATAACAAATCCATATCTGAGTGGTACATTACGCACTCTATTTGACCTTTAGAAAGAAGGTGTGTGTAGTGGCTATGCCTCAATAATGGGCACATTTGGTTGAGAACCATTTTGTAAATCCTAGATGGATTGTAAGTTTTGAACTTTCTCAAGTTCAACATGTGATAACCTGGCCTGATGGGCCAAAAGCCCACTAAGCCCATTAAACAAAAAAAAAAAAAAAAGGAGGAAGACTTCCGATCGGAGTCTTCCTCTTCTCCGATTTCGATCAAGAATTAGAGTCCTAGGGCCATTAAAAGACCCTAGGATGAGCTCTATAAGAACCCCCCTCCTCTCCTCTAAGAGTAGACCCATCAGTCACCGACGATCGCCAGAGTTCTTCTCCGATTTTCTCGATTGAAGCCGCGGCCCCTCGACTTGTGCTCGCCGTGATTTCATGCCAGTGGGGGTCATCGGAGGTAGTGGTAAGGCCTCCTTCCTCTTCCTCTCTTCTCTCCCTTCTTTTTCGTGCTTGTGGGCATGATTTCCGGCGACAGGTGTCGCCGAATTTTGTCAGAAATGAAAACCCCTGTCCGGCCTCTTCTTTTCTCTGATTTTTCAGCACCGACGGTCACCACCGACTGTCGGCTCTGGCCCCTCCGAACTCGGAGGAAGGTCGTTCCTTGCCGTCGGCCACCATCGGGCAAGGTGTGGCCGTGAACGATCGATTTAAGGAACGGGGACATCTAGGTCCCCTGTTTCGGCCAAAGAAGGCCACGGGGAAAAAGAAAAGAAAAGGAGAAGGAAAAAGAAAAGAAAAAGAAAAAGAAAAGGAAAAGGAAAAAGAAAAGAAAAAAAAAGAAGAAAAGAAAAGAAAAATATATATTTATATGATAATAAAAAATATATATATATAATAATAATAATAATAATAATAATAATAATACACATGAAAGAAGTTTCTCTCATCCCTCTCTAAAGCCTTTCTTTCTCTAGAATTGGACTCTTTCTCTCTTTAAAAAAAAATTTCTCTCTCTAAGAAGTCCTATGAATCCCCTATTAGGCTATCTTCTCCACTCCTAGAGACCTATGATCTTAAATCGGTTTAGAGCCGAAGGGAGAGATTTATTGGACTGATCATCAAATCGATCATTTCTTTATATTATGTAATTTTATTAAATATATGAAATAAAATTTATTGATGATTTAATATTTTAAATAGGACTGTCCGATTCTTTTAAGGAAGATTAAAAGGTCTAGGACGATCGAGGTAAGTGGATTTTATGCTCCTTATTTATTTTTTTAAATGATCATGCTTTTATGTAAAGAATTGCTATTGATAAAATCATAATTTTTCATAAAATAAGGATCGGCATATGTGATATGAAAAAGTATGTTTTATTATGAGCATTGATTTTATGAATATGTCTTATGAAAATAGCATGATTTTGAAGCATGAATTTTATGGTTTTTCCATCTATGTATATGTATGCTTTAAGAAAAAGATAAAATGATTTCAAAGGCTCTCAGATGGCTATGAATGAATCCCCTCGGGAAGGTCGACATTCGGAGTTAGCATCTACATGAAACATGGCTCTGCCAGCGGGTATAAAGTTGGCACATGAATTAAGAACTCTGTCGATTATGAAACATGGCCCTGTCATGGGTATAATAGTGACCTTAGCACAAATGTCTGTGAGCAATATTTTGAAACATGACATGAATGCATGATGAAAATGATTTACGATTCATAATTGTGAAATATACATGATTTATGCATGTATGATGAGCTTATAACTTATTTTATTATATGCTCTATGAAATATTTATTTTTATAATAATTATTATTTGCTAAATGATGCATTATCATAGAAAACTTATGCTTGATCCGGTAAGGAAGCGGAAGTCTACTTACTGAGCTGGTGTAGCTCATATTCTTTTTATTTTCTTTTTTATGTACAGAAAAATAAGGCTAGAACTGATGGAAAGGGAATCCAGGCTTGGGGATCAGCAAAGCAAGCTTGGAAATTTTGCACTAGGAATTCAGTTTATGTTTATGGATTGTAGTCATTATGAATTTTAAGACTTGGATTATTTTATCTTTGGATTTAGATGCTCTAAACCAGTTTTGGTTTAATTAAATATTTGAATTGAACTTTATTATTACATTTATTTGTGATACACCTATTATTATATTGAAGAAGATGAATTTTGGCTTCGTGTTATCGTGGGTCCATCCCTCGGTAGCATGGCTGTGTTATGTCCTAAATTTGGGGTGTGACATTTTATGGTATCAGAGCGATAGGTTTAATCAAGGATAGAACTTAAAACCTAACAGTGGGTAGTTAGGTTACGCATAGTTAGACTCTGACTTAAATTATTAACTGTACTGCAACTCTATTATAAAATAACGTAATAATGTTGGCATTTGAATAGGAAGCGATGAGCGATAGGAAGGGCGAGACCTTAGCAAATATGGTTGCTGGGACAAGAGAAGCAAGAGGAATAAGATTGACATCGTGGGGAGCTGACAATCAACCAGTTGAGCGGGCTCCTGACGCACCGGCCACACAAGTGGACATTGCTGGTGTATGTCATGTGGTGGCTCAGCTTATCCAGCAGCAGGCACAGACTGCTCCTCGACCGACATTATCTATGGAGTCATACTACGAGAGATTCAGAAGGCTCAACCCACCTCTATTTGAGGGTGGATCTGATCTTATGGCTGCAGAGACATGGATTCGAGAGATGAAAAAGATGTTTGATGCCCTGCAATACTCTGAGAATGTGAAGGTCCGATTAGCCGTTCCTATGTTAAAAGAAAATGCTGAGTTTTGGTGGACTGCAATAAAAGCTGCCTATGGGAACAATGATGATCAGCTCACTTGAGAAGAATTCAAAAAGATATTTTATGATCAGTACTTTTCGGGGACAATGAGATTGGTAAAAGAAAATGAGTTTCTAGCCTTAAAGCAAAAGGATGATATGACGGTGTTAGAATATGCTAATAAATTTAATGAGCTAGGCCGCTTCTGCCCCCAGCTTATGGAATTCGAAAGGAGTAAAGCTAACAGATTCAAATAAGGTCTAAGATATGGAATTCGATCCCGTCTGTCTTCTCATATTTTTAATAACTACAAGGACGTACTGGAGCGAGCTTTGAAAGTAGAGTCTGAATTGAAAAGAGCAGATCTAGAAAGAGGAGATAAGAAGAGACCGAGATCAGCAAGAAATCTAAAGGATCAGCAAAAAAATTTCAAAAATAATAACTCTGATAAGAAGAAAGAATCTTCATCCTGCTCCTACTGTGGAAAAAATCACAATGGACCTTGTCTCAAGAGGATAGGAGCATGCTTCTTATGTGGTGAGAAAGGACATATGGCTCGTGATTGCCCAAATAAGAAAAGAGATGACTCTCGACCTAACAAACCAGTTGATCAAAAACAAAAAGGAAATGCACAAGTGTTTACTTTAAACCAACCGGAGGCCAATGCAAATGATCAAGTGGTGATAGGTATTATCCCGATCAATTCTATTCATGCTCGTGTGTTATTTGATTCTGGCTCTTCACACTCTTTTATATCTCTCAAGTTTGCTACTTCTTTGAATTGTGTTCCTGAAAAACTAAATGAACCATTATATGTTAGCACACCCTTTAAAAATATTATTGTTGCCAATATTATTTTCAAGAATTGCATAATCCAAATAGAAGAAAAAGAATTAGCAGTAGATTTGATTCAGCTAAATATGTATGATTTTGACGTTATTCTTGGAATGAACTGGTTATCTTCATACCATGTACATATTGATTGTTTTGAAAAAAGAATGGTATTTCAAATTTTGGATGAACCGCAATTCTTCTTTCAAGGTGAAGTTTATAATACGGAACCCAACAATCTTTGGGTATTATCTCAATCATGAACGCAAGAAAAGCTTTAAGGAAAGGATGCAAAGCATTTTTGGCCCATGTAATAGACGTTGAGAAGGAAAAGATAAAGTTGAATGATATCTCAATTGTCAAAAAATTTTCTGATATTTTTTCAGATGAACTACCCAGACTGCCCTCAAAGCGTGAGGTTGAATTTAAAATTGATATCACCCCAGGAACCAGACCTATTTCAAAACCTCCTTATCGGATGGCTCCCGTAGAATTACGAGAATTAAAGGATCAACTGCAAGAACTTTTGAATAAAAAGTTTGTCCGACCAAGTACATCACCTTGGGGAGCTCCTGTGTTATTTGTGAAAAGAAAGATGGGAGCATGTGTTTATTCATTGACTATCGGGAGTTGAACAAGGTAACCATAAAGAATAAATATCCTCTTCCTCGAATAGATGACTTATTTGATCAACTTTAGGGTGCTCAAGTTTTCTCCAAAATTGACTTACGATCAGGCTATCATCAACTAAGAATTCGAGATAAAGATGTACCTAAGACTGCATTTAGAACCAGGTATGGCCATTATGAATTTTTAGTAATGCCTTTTGGACTAACCAATGCACCGACTGCTTTTACAGATATGATGAACAGGATTTTCAAGCCGTATCTGGATCAATTCGTTGTTATTTTTATTGATGATATCCTAGTGTATTCTAAAAATATAGAGGAACATGAGAGACATTTGAGGATCGTGTTTTAGACCTTGAGAAAAGAGAAGCTCTTTGCCAAGCTTAGCAAGTATGAATTCTGGTTGGATAGTGTTGTCTTCCTCGGCCATGTAATATCTAAGGAAGGAATCTCAATCGATCTAAAGAAGATAGAAGCCATGGTGAATTGGCCTCGTCCGACTAATGTGACGGAAGTTAGAAGCTTCTTAGGCTTGGCTGGTTATTATAAAAGATTCGTCTAGAGATTTTCTCAAATTGCAATTCCTCTGACTCGCTTAACTCAGAAACGAATAAAATTTAAATGGAGCAGTGAATATGAGCAGAGTTTTCAAGATCTGAAGCAATGATTGATATCTGTCCCAGTTCTTACCCTACCATCTAATAAAGGAGGATTTGTTATTTATAGTGATGCTTCCAAGAAAGGATTAGGTTGTGTGTTGATGCAGAATGATAAGGTCATAGCTTATGCTTCTCGACAACTAAAAGTCTATGAGCAGAATTATCCGACCCATGATTTGGAGTTAGCAGCTATTATTTTTGCTTTAAAGATTTGGCGACACTATTTATATAGTGAATCATGTGAAATCTTTACTGATCATAAAAGCTTGAAATACTTATTTACTCAAAAAGAGCTGAACATGAGGCAAACAAGGTGGCTTGAACTATTAAAAGATTATGATCTAAATATTAAATATCATCCTGAAAAGCCAATATGGTGGCAGATGCACTTAGTAGGAAGTCTTCAGCGAATGTGATGACTCTGCTATCCTTTCAGCAACAAATTCTGAGGGATCTTGAAGATTTACAAATTGAAGTGACTTGTACTGATGTTAAAAATGTGTTAGCAAATTTAATGGTACAACCAGTATTGATCGAACAGATAAAAGCGGCCCAACAAAGTGATATTCATTTATGTCAGTTTAAGAAGGACATGGAGAAAGGGCTACGAACTGAGTTTAGGCTACATACAAATAGAACTCTTTATTTTGGGAACAGATTATGTATACCAGGAGATCCTGAACTAAAAAAGAAAATTTTGGAAGAAGCCCATAAATCTCGTTTCTCCTTTCATCTCGATAGTACAAAGATGTATAGAGATTTAAAACAACTCTTCTGGTAGAATGGAATGAAGCAGGAGATAGCTCAGTTTGTATCTCAATGCTTGGTATGCCAGCAAGTGAAAGCTGAACATCAAAGACCTACTGGTTTGCTAAGACCATTAGAGATACCAGAATGGAAATGGGAGCATATCACGATGGATTTCGTTACTGGACTTCCAAGGACAACAAGAAAAAATAATGCAGTGTGGGTGATTGTTGATCGGCTTACTAAATCAGCTCACTTTCTACCTTTTCGAGTTGGCACTCCACTTGATAAGTTAGCCCAGATGTATATTGATGGAATTGTACGTCTGCACGGTGTTTCAATAAGTATTATGTCTGATCGAGATCCACGATTCGTATTTAGATTTTGGAAAAGTTTTCAAGATGCTTTGGGGACAGAATTGAGGCTTAGTACTGCATTCCATCCCCAAATCGATGGCCAATCTGAAAGGACAATTCAAACTCTTGAGGATATGTTAAGAGCTTGTGCTTTTGACTTCGGAGGACATTGGGATAATCATGTGACATTGATTGAATTTCCATATAACAACAGTTTTCATTCTAGTATCCGGATGGCACCCTATGAAGCCCTATATGGAAGAAAGTGTAGATCCCCTATGTATTGGGATGAAGTAGGTGAAAAGAAATTAATAGGTCCTGAGTTAGTTCAAGATGCTAGAGACAAAATTTATCTAATCAAGAGAAGACTCAAAGCAGCACAGGATAGACAGAAGAGCTGGGCAGATAGAAAAGAAAAGAATTAGAATTTCAGTTCGGTGATCATATTTTTCTAAAAGTATCACCTACTAAGGGTCTCATGAGGTTTGGGAGACATGGCAAGTTGAGTCTGCGATATATTGGACCTTTTGAAATTTTAAATCGAGTAGGAGATGTTGCTTATGAACTAGTCTTACCACTAGATTTATCCAAAGTACACAATGTCTTTCATGTTTCACTACTGAGAAAGTTTGTACCTGATCCAAATAGTGTGATAAAGTATGAGCCATTGCAAGTTCATGAAGATCTAACCTATAAAAAATTTTTCCTCCGAATTATTGATCGAAAAGAGCAAGTTCTAAGATGACGTATCATTCCGTATGTAAAGATTAATTGGAGTAATCATGAAAAGAGAGAGGCCACTTGGGAGCTTGAAGATGATATGAAGATGAGATATCCACACTTATTTGAAAATGAATGTATATTAAATTTTGAGGATGAAATTTTTTTTAAGGGGGGTAGAATGTGATAACCCGACCTGATGGGCCAAAACCCCACTAAGCCCATTAAAAAAAAAAAAAAAAATAGGGAGGAAGACTCCCGATCGGAGTCTTCCTCTTCTCCAGTTTCGATCAAGAATCAGAGTCCTAGGACCATTAAAAGACCCTAGGACGAGCTTTATAAGAACCCCCCTCCTCTCCTCTAAGAGTAGACCCATCAGTCATCGACGATCGTCGGAGTTCTTCTCTGATTTTCCCGATTGAAGCCGTGGCCCCTCGACTTGTGCTCGCCATGATTTCACATCGGTGGGGGTCATCGGAGGCTGTGGTAAGGCCTCCTTTCTCTTTCTCTTCTCTCCCTTCTTTCTCGTGCCTGTGGGCACGATTGCCGGCGACAGGTGTCATCAGATTTTGTCGGAAAAGAAAACCCCTGTCCGGCCTCTTCTTTTCCCTGATTTTTCGGCACCGACGGTCACCACCGACCGCTAGCTCTGGCCCCTCCAAACTCGGAGGAAGGTCGTTCCTTGCCGCCGGCCATCGTCAGGCAAGGTGCGGCCGTGAACGGTCGGTTTAAGGAACGGGGACCTCTAGGTCCCCTGTTTCGGCCAAAGAAGGCCACAGGGAAAAAGAAAAGAAAAGGAGAAGGAAAAAGAAAAGAAAAAGAAAAAGAAAAGGAAAAGGAAAAAGAAAAGAAAGAGAAAAAGAAAAGGAAAAGGAAAAAGAAAAGAAAAAAGAAAAGAAAAGAAAGAAAAATATATATTTATGTGATAATAAATATATATATATATATATATATAATAATAATAATAATACACATGAAAGAAGTTTCTCTCATCCCTCTTTAAAGCCTTTCTTTCTCTAGAATTGGACTCTTTCTCTCTCTACTTTTTCTCTCTAAAAAAAATTTCTCTCTCTAAAAAGTCCTATGAATCCCCCATTAGGCTATCTTCTCCACTCCTAGGGACTTATGACCTTAAATCGGTTTAGAGCCGAAGGGAGAGATTTATTGGACTGATCATCAAATCGATCATTTTCTTATATTATATAATTTTATTAAATATTTGAAATAAAATTTATTGATGATTTAATATTTTAAATAGGACTGTCCGATTCTTTTAAGGAAGATTAAAAGGTCCAGGACGATCGAGGTAAGTGGATTTTATGCTCCTTATTTATTTTTTTAAATGATCATGCTTTTATGTAGAGAATTGCTATTGATAAAATGATAATTTTTCATAAAATAAGGATCAGCATATGTGATATGAAAAAGCATGTTTTATTATGAGCATTGATTTCATGAATATATCTTATGAAAATAACATGATTATGAAGCATAAATTTCATGGTTTTTCCATCTATGTATATGTATGCTTTAAGAAAAAGATAAAATGATTTCAAAGGCTCTCAGATGGCTATGAATGAATCTCTTTGGGAAGGTCGACATCCGGAGCTAGCATCCACATGAAACATGGCCCTGCTAGCAGGTATAAAGTTGACACATGAATTAAGAACTCTGTCGATTAAGAAATATGGCCCTGTCATGGGTATAATAGTGATCTTAGCACGAATGTCTGTGAGCAATATTTTGAAACATGACATGAATACATGATGAAAATGATTTACGATTTATATTATGAAATATACATGATTTATGCATGCATGATGAGCTTATAACTTGTTTTATTATATGCTCTATGAAATATTTATTTTTACAATAATTGTTATTTGCTAAATGATGCATTATCATAGAAAATTATGCTTGATCCGGTAAGGAAGGGAAGTCTACTTACTGAGCTGGTGTAGCTCATATTCTTTTTATTTTCTTTTTCATGTACAGAGAAATAAGGCTAGGACTGATGGAAAGGAAATTCAGGCTTGGAGATTAGCAAACAAGCTTGAAATTTTGCACTAGGAATTCAGTTTATGTTTATGGATTGTAGTCATTATAAATTTTAAAACTTGGATTATTTCATCTTTGGATTTAGATGCTCTGAACCGGTTTTGATTTAATTAAATATTTAAATTGAACTTTATTATTATATTTATTTTGATACACCTATTATTATATTGAAGAAGATAATTTTGGCTTCGTGTTATCGTGGGTCCATCCCTCGGTAGCATGGCCGTGTTATGTCCCAGATTTGGGGCGTGACACAACAGACCTACCACTACCATTTTTTGGATAAACTCTTTATCCAAAAAATGATATGCCTACCAAAAACACCTTTTGTTGAATATGGTTATAGAAGTAGTATCCTATACTCTCCTTGGGATAACTTACAAATCTACATTTTTTAATCTAGCATCCAGCTTATGTCCATCAACATTTTTCTCATAAGTCGGGCAACTCCAAATCTTAAGATACTTAATATTGGATCTTTTTTCTTTTCATATTTTATATGGAGTATAAAAATAGATTTAGAAGGTACTTTATTTAAAATATACTCTACGGCCTTGAGAACATATCCCCAGAAGGATATTGGAAGATCCATGAAATTCATCATAGACCGCACCATATCTAATAAGGTGTAATTCTTTTTTTTCATAATTTATTTAATTATAGAGTATTAGAAGGTATCCATTGAGAGAGTATTCTATTTTATTTTAAATAATCGAAGAACTCACTAGATAAGTATTCTTCTCTTCGATCAGAACGAAGACCTTTAATACTTTTATCAGTTTATTTTTCAACCATTTTTAGATACTCTTTAAATTTGTTAAAAGCTTCAAATTTATATTTTATTAAATATACATATTCAAACCTAGACCTATCATCAGTAAACATGATGAAGTAAGAATATCCATCTCTAGCTTGAGTCGACATTGAACCACATACATCAATATGTATAAGGTCCAATATGTCACTCGCCTTTTCTTCATGTCTAGTAAATAGAGTTTTGATCATTTTTTTCATGAGGCAAGATTCACAAGTTTCATATAATTCATAATCATAAAGATTAAAGAATTTATCTTTGTATAACTTGTTAATTCTTGACTCATTTATATGATCAAGTCGGTAATGCCAGATGTATGTGACATTCACATCTCTCTCTTTTTTTTTTTATTTATCAATATGAAGTATATTATCATTAAGTAAAAGCAACAAAAGACCATTATCAATATAAGTACTCTCATAATATTTATTAAAAAAATATATAGAACAACCGTTGTTATTTACTTTTATTTCAAAATCTTGTTCCAATAATAATGGTATAGAAATAATATTTCTAATAATATTAGGGATATAATAATAGGACTTCAGTTTCAAAACTTTGCGCGAAGGCAATTTCAAAATTCTGGTTCCTATGGTTTCGGCCTGAATGGACTTTCCACTAGCATCGAACAGCTTGAAGTCACCTTTATTCAAACTCTTTATTTTTTTGTACACCCTACAATGATTTGCAAAGGTATAAACCACAAGCGGTATCTAATACCCAAGAATCTAAAATTAAAGTACTTAATGATAAATTAGTTTGTATCATATACAAATCTTAAGTAATATTGTCAGTTTCATAATTGTAAGGTACTCCTTATAATTTTCTTCTAGTAGCCCTCCTTGCCATAGTGATAGTAAATATCTTTGACGAAGACTTCTTCTCCTTCTTTTGGAGATGCCAGCCCTAGGGTTCATCTTTTTTTAGAATCTTTCTTTTCTTTCTTCTTGTCAATCTTATCAACAAGAAGAATCGGAGCCTTTTCACCCTTGAAATAGCTCTCTACTATTTTCAGCATGCTCAGTAGTTCTGACAGGCTGATGTTTAGTTTATTCATATGATAATTTATAACAAACTGAGAAAAAAAGTCAGAGAGAGACTGCAGGATCAAATCCTGGCTCAGTTCACCATCTATAGCAAAACCCAGCTATCCCAGATGAGTGATCAAATCAATCATCTTTAAGATATGTATTTGTATGGAGGTGCCTTCAGTCATGCAGACATGAAATAACTACTTTGATATCTCATATGGAGCAGTTCTACTTTGTTCTCTATATAACTCCTTAAGATTAAGGAGTATAAAGGGAACATCCATATCCTCATGCTACCTCTGAAGCTCGTTGCTCATGGAGGTAAACATGATGCATTTGACAGTCACACTTCATCTTTCCACATCTGTATATGGTCCTTTCCTCCTCAAAAGCATCTTTCTAAGAGAATCTGTGTAGGTATATCCAGAATATAGGAGTGTTGCCCAGCTATGCAACCCAAGAGGGGGGGGGGTAATTGGGTTTCTAAAAATTTTAAACTTAACTTACAACTTATGAAGATTATTTAACAATAGCAAGATAAGTAAGGAGAGTGTAATTGATCCAAGGCTAATGATTGAATGCAAGAATGCAAGAGAATAAAGAAGTTCTAAAAGGAGAGCAATTAAGCACAACACAAACAAGAGGATTTATAGTGGTTTGGTGCCAACTTTGCATCTACATCCACTCTCCAAGCTTTCTACTTGAGAATTTCAATCCACTAAACTGTATTCAACTTGAATACACTCATCGAAACCTCGACTCTAGCTATCCCAAGCTAGAACACTTATTTTTTGGGTACAAGCCAACCCAATACAATCCAATTCAAGGTTCAGATCAACCTTCCCACTGTTTGAAGCCTTCCAAAATAAAAACAATAACTCAAAGAGAGTATTGCAATTAATTGCATAAAAAATACAGATAAAGCTCCTTTAATGAGTGAATGAAGCTTTAAATATACTTTACTCAAATAGAAGAAAGTCTTTCTGATTTCTCAAGGTGGTTGAGACTTGAATGAGCGCTTGAGGAGTTGGTGGACTTGAATTAAAAGCTTCTTGAATGCTTTAAGTGGGCTTTTGCTTAGGGTTGAAAAGAATGCTTGAAGAATCTCTTTCAAAAATCTCTCTCTCTTTTCTATTTTTGATTCCCTCCTTTAAGTCTCTTTTTATAACTTCAAATAATGGTGAGAGTAATCTGGACTGAAATAGAGCCGTTAGAGCACATTTAAATGAGCATTAAATGCAATTGAAATGGGTTAAAAACTAGCCGTTGCGAAACTTTCCATCACAGGGGTCAACTCATAGGGTCGACTCATGCTCATGGGTCGACTCATAAGATCGACCTCTGTGGAACAAAAGAAAATGACCGTTCTGTAATTTCGGCCTGCAAAGCAGCAGTCGACTCATAGGATCGACTCATGCCAATGGGTCGACTATAGGGTCGACTCACAGAGAGTGCCAGTCAAAATTTCAGCGTGCCGTTCAGCTCTTTAAGGCATGAGTCGACTCATGGGGTCGACTCAAAAATAAAAAATCTGGTTTTCTTGCAAAATATACTTCCAAAAATATTAAAAATTTTTTTCAGTAGACTGCACGTCTTTTGTTCTTGCTCTTGAGGCTTCTGAATCAGGTATTGATAAAATTATGATTTTGCCCCTGAAATGCAATTAGTCTTTTTCCAAGCCAAGATCATTAGTAATCCCCTCAAATGCTTTGTAATCATTAAAATCAATTCAAGGAGCAACAATCTTCCTCCTTTTTTGATGATGACAAAACACTTGAGCAAAAGCATATATATAAAGCATTGAACATGAATTTTAAATTTATAAAGATACATTACTTAAATATCATAGCCAAGTATTAGAACGAAATGCCATCATAAAGCAGTTTAAAGATAGATTTAAATTTGTTATGAATTTAAAATTTGCTTATAAATTTGAAAT
>NC_025996.2:55397183-55418545 GCF_000442705.2 Elaeis guineensis | reverse complement strand
ATATCACAAATAGAGAAATTGCAAGGAGTTATCATATAATAATACCTTGCCCAGCAACAACTTGCTGCTTTCTCTGCCTGTTCGGTCTAGGGAGGTAATGTACTGGGATAGTTCCTCTTCCAGTGCCCCCACTTCTTGCAAAAGAAGCATTCAGCTTGACTCTTATCGGTTTGATCTTTTTGACTGACACTGCACAGATGTCCCAGCCTGAATTGCACCTTCTTCACTTTCTTCTTCTTGTTCTTCTTCCCTTTCTAAAGGGTCGAGAACCAGAAGACGAACCTCCCACTAAGTTCACCGACTCCTTATGGAGTTGGTGATCTTTCTCAAAGTTCTGAAGAACCCCAGTAATCCGTGGTAGTTTACTTCAGACTTTGTCATTCTATAATGAGTGAGGAATGGAGATAAGACTTGGGCAGCGAGTTCAGTATTGCATCTTTCCCAAGTGCTCATGCAAGGGAAAGCCGAGCTTGCTCAATCGTTCCATCAGCTCGATCATGTACAATACATGATCAGTGACAGAGGCACCATCTCGCATTTTGGCATTGAAGATGGCACAATAGTCTTGTGCCTCTCCACATCATCGGGTGTGCCAAAGGCATCCTCCAACACTTGAAGCATGTCCTTTGGCTGAGCCATCTCAAATCTGCGATTGAACTCGTCGCTCATAGCAGCCAGCATATACAGCACACCATGGTCCGATCATGAGCCACTTCTGGTAAGTTCTCTGACTGTTCCACATGCATTGACAGCTGGCTCCTCAAGTGCAGGATCCATTATCACATATAGGATCTGTTCATGCTCCAGGACTATCTTCAACTTTTGGTACCAGCTACCGAAGTTGGGTCCCACCAACTTATCATTGTCCAACAATGATCGGAGCGATAGGGAAGTGGCCATATTGCACAAAAGAACCATAACCTAATTAGTAATTGATTCATTAAACTAAGGATTTGGACTTTAATCAAAAGGTTTCTCCCACTATTTTATTCGAATTGGTAGCCTCTACCTCCAATTCGAGGAATTACCCCTAATTTCCTTAGTGGGTACTAGAATCCACTTAGACTGCACACAAGCCCAACTTTGGTTGGCCAACCCATTACATCTAAGGGTAGGTTCATAACCAATTATTTCTCTAAATAATTTCTAGTAATTTTAATTTTGCCCTAGAAACCTAATCAGTAGGCTTTGGCCTCCACTGTAAGGATCCGGTTAGGTCCAACCATTACATGATCATACTTGGTGTATCTAACCAACGAATGATTAAGCCCAACTTTGGTTGGCTCACCTAACCACCATTAGAGAGACACTTCCAAGTCATCATATGATGAGTGATAATTTTATTAGTCAACAAGCACCAGGCCTTTGGGTCTGCAATGATTATTGAGTTAATGGACTCATTATCAAACACCTTAATGGGAGGCTATGACTTAGTTATCTCCATAACTTTATCATTTTAAGGACCTAATAATTTAGAGGATTTAAATAATATAGAGAATGAGGTCAGATGAACCAGCTTATCATGATCTTCCCACTGGCTTCACCAAGTCAGCTTAAGGGAGACCATTAAAAGGGCTAGTCAAGGAGCACCTAAATCAGTCACACTGATTTACCTAGCTGACATGGGTCAGCTCGAATATCAAGTGATCCGATCAAAATATAATTTCACCAAGAGGCCAGGTAAGTTCGATCAGTGGGAGGGTCTGCCAAAGCTTGCCTTAGACACCATCAGAAATGGCCAGGTAAGCGGGCTCCCAATTAAAAACCACCGGTCTGGTTTACCTTAGACACCAACTATTTAATTAGTTTCGATTAGATCAACCTAACAGTTCATGCTAGACCGCTTAGCCAAGAATCAAGTCCATTTGGTTCTCGTTAAAGACATGGACTTGACCAACTACAACTATTGTAATTGATCTAGAGAATTCTTGACCTAATCTAAGACAACAATTGATTAGATTTAGTCAATTCTCTAATTAAGTCCATCTTTAATCTAACCATAGGTCTAACCCAATTAATGGACCTAATTCCCACTAACCCATTAACCCAATGTGTTATGGTTTGTGTCTTAGGTTCTTCAATTCACAATCCTAGAACCTAATCAAACAACTTCTTAATTCTTAATTAAGTTTTGGGCTGAGAGATGGGTTCGGCTTTTCAAAAAATAATTTTCATATTTATAAAATAATTTTACAATATAATTCTACCAACCATATTGCATGTTTGATTTATAATCAAGATACAAGTGAATTAAACATGAAACTACTTTAGATCTAATCTAAACAGATTCATGTAATTGAAACAGTTTCAACTTTAAACAATTTTTTTGCACAAAAAATATTAACAAAGAGATTTTATTTTAGATTTAAATACTTTTTAAATTTAATAAATTATAAATTTAATCTAGATCATATCTAACAAATTTATGATTAAAGATAGATCTACACAAACTAGGACAACCTTTGCACTGTAAGGGGTAAACCTTACAGCAGGACAACCTTGCAGTTTGTGGTTGATCTAAAATTTTAATTTTAGATTTAATAATCAGATTATAAATTAGATCTAATCTAAAAATAATCTAAGCATGTATAAATAATCATGTAATAAAGAACCTAGGCTCTGATACCAATTGTAGGAACCAGATCTAGGGTTTCAGGATTAGATCTTGAAACTTTTTCAAGATCATACAGCGAAGACTAAAATAAATCAAAATTTATTTTTTAAAATTAGAGAATCCTAGATCTAAGATCTTATTACATGATTATTACATAGCATTAAATCAAAAATTAAAATATATAAATATAGCATAAACTACATATTGATCATATCAACATGTTTCTATACTACATCTAATGTATGTATTAAACAATAGATCAGATCTATTATCTTGCAAGTTAGATGTTCTAACCTCGCTGATCCGGGCTTAAGATGATGTTGCAAGCCGCACATGCATCCGGCCTCTAGGAGTCATCCAATGAGCCCACGAATCTCGATCAGAAGTCCTGCTTAGGAAATCAGCACAGTATGCTAGTACTGCGCTGATCCTTCTTTGATGGTTGATCAGGTGCCTCCTTCTTCTTGATTTGGACTCTTCCAAAGATGGAAAATAAAAGGAGGAGTTTCAGATCTGAGATGCTCTTAGGAAACTCAAGATGGAGGGAGGAAAGATATGAAAATAAATAACCCTAGAAGAAGACCCTCTTCTTCTTCTCGTTTCTCTCTCTAGACACCCTAACTTGTGTCTTTTATATCTCCATGACCCAAAGGTCTTTCTCTCTAATTTTTGGATGGCCCAAAGGTCTCTTAAATTCTATCTTATTAGAAATTTTATAAAGAAACTCATCTTATATAGAGAGATACGATAGAGTCCTTATCTAGGTCAAATACCTAGTCAAGGCTTATCCAAACATGGCAAGTTAAGGGGCGCCCAACTCTTGTGCACCTCCTCCATATTTTCATGCATGGATCACTAGAAAAGGGTGCACAATGTGTACCCTAAAAGCCATAAAATTCTAAAAAAAATTGAATAAATTCGGTACAAAATTGAAAGAGTTTTGGATTTTTAAAACTCTATCTCATAGAATTCGAAATCCAAACTTATTCCTTTTTGATTTGATCCAAACCACCTTTCATGTAAGAAAGAAGAGAGGAGACCTTTTGTGAACGTGGGAGAGACCTGGGAGAGGGCTTTTGTCACACAAAATAAGAGAGATTGGCGTTGAATGAGAGAGAGGGCGTGGGGAAGGCTTATGTGGTGCAAGGTGGAATCCTAGTCTTACTAGGATTCTATCTTATGACTTGTTTTAATTTGGTTTCCCAAACCAAATCAAACCAAAATTAGATCAACCTAATTAAAATAGGTCTTAACCAATTAAGAACCTAATTTAATCAGATTAAATTAGATTTAAATCTGATTTAATTTTCTAATCAAATTAGAAATTAGATTGACCCAAGTCCTAGTTGAACTAGGACTAGTTTTTCCTTGCACTTGGCTTATCCAATAAATCAATTGGACTTGATCCAATCAAGCCCAAACCAAATCTAATTAAATCATATTTAATTAGACTTAATCTCAATCCATTGGCTTAATCAAATTAAGCCAATTAGCAATCGAATTGTTAATCGATCCTCCTGCAACACTTGCACTGGGTTAAATGTCAATCGTATTGATCATTTAACCCTAGAATGATTCTTAATCATTGATCAACCATCCGATCGGATCATGAACTCTAATGTGTGTGACCTCATAGGTCCAACCTAAGCTGATAGCAAGAAATAAATTTTTATACCAATCAAAGTGACCATCTAGCAATGATACCCAACGACCAGATAGGTCGAATGTGTAGAACAACATCCTTAGAACCCATGCAGATATAATTTTTATATAATTCATCCCCTTGACCAAAATAATCATAGGACACCTCAGAGTTCAACTGTCAACTCTGATCAGGTTGTCCACATTGTATTTTAAAATATCAAATTCATCTGATGGATTATCCTGGCCAAGATTTTGCTAAATTGAAATACAGCGACTCATTCTTCTCTAACTCTTGGAGTGATCAATCCCATCTCGATCACACTCTGACTTCGCAAGTACTTGACTGTGTCCAGAAGCCTTCCATCCCTGAATTAGAAATTCAGTTAGTCCAGTACCAAAGCACAGTGAGTTGCTTGCAAGTCACTGAGGCGATCTCAAATCTAAGGGACACTTATACCTATATCCCATCAGAGACATTCTCGACAGTAGAATACTCTGGAGTTGGTCACGTTCATGATGATGTACCAGTATATCTCACCTGTATGCTATACCAATGTCTCCATACTTCTTGATTAAGAGGACAACCAACCCATATGGCCTACAGTGACCTATGCTCGATAGAAGCTGTCGTCCTTATTAACAGCTTATCATTTGATCGTGAATATTTTAAGGACTAATCGATAAATCTTCTCTTTATCGAACTTAAATAGTCCTAAGGACTTCATCATAACAACGGAGTTCATTAGAAGATGAAAACTTATGATGAAAATGCCAAATATATTTTATTTATTAACAAATTAATTACAATACTTGGTTGCTCAACCATCACAGCATGACGATTGGCTTTTTGGTACACATTTCCCAACATCAGATGGCCAAACAGATGCTGGAATCTTCCTCGCATGCGTGCATGCATGGTGATCAGACTTCATGTGAAAGGATGTGAGATCACATCTCTTTGTGAATTTTTTGATCTCTTTATTACATAATCTAAGATCAAGATTGAATCCTCTATCCACTTGGATTTTTGTGGATTTTTTTTATTTGAGAAGGGATGCAAAAACATCCCTTCTCTAGTCACACGCACAGACGAGAGTGCTGATCGACGTATCATTGATAAGAGTCCTTTTGCTTGAAGGAACTCTTATCTTTGATAATCAGATCAGATAGGCCTCTTGGATGAGTGTGTCCCTCTCTTTTGGTATCCCTCTAGTGGCTATGAAAGGGCCTGGGCACTAGGTGTCTGAGGCGTTCAAATTTGTTTCCAATTTCTCCCCAGTTGCTCTCCCTTCTTTCTTACAACCTATCATAGTTTTAGGACAAGGCTTTGGGATTTAAGATAAAGCTTATCTGATCCTAACAAGGGTTGTGAGGGTCCTAAAGAAAGTGAATCAAAATTTCAAAGAAGTTCTAAGAGGGTAAAGTCAGGTTCTTGGAAAATCTAACCGATATAAGGCTAGTGAGTTCTAGGGACTAGAATTCTTGAAGTAAGAAGAAGGAGTGCTGTCTTTGGTTCAATTTTCTGTGGATCACCGTTGGAGGGTGGAACTTGGTCATCTTATAAAAATGGGATTAGCATTATAGGTATGCTTCTTATCCAAGTTTATATTTATTGTACTTTGATTATTATAGTGAAAGATTTCTGGGCATTAAGATTTTCGGTGCATCAGATATTTTGAATGAAAATTTTAAACACCTAATCCTTTCGCTATGCCATCGGAACCCAGCAGTGGGATGTGTTGTCATTTTAATAACAAATCCATATCTGAGTGGTACATTACGCACTCTATTTGACCTTTAGAAAGAAGGTGTGTGTAGTGGCTATGCCTCAATAATGGGCACATTTGGTTGAGAACCATTTTGTAAATCCTAGATGGATTGTAAGTTTTGAACTTTCTCAAGTTCAACATGTGATAACCTGGCCTGATGGGCCAAAAGCCCACTAAGCCCATTAAACAAAAAAAAAAAAAAAGGAGGAAGACTTCCGATCGGAGTCTTCCTCTTCTCCGATTTCGATCAAGAATTAGAGTCCTAGGGCCATAAAAGACCCTAGGATGAGCTCTATAAGAACCCCCTCCTCTCCTCTAAGAGTAGACCCATCAGTCACCGACGATCGCCGAGTTCTTCTCCGATTTTCTCGATTGAAGCCGCGGCCCCTCGACTTGTGCTCGCCGTGATTTCATGCCAGTGGGGGTCATCGGAGGTGTGGTAAGGCCTCCTTCCTCTTCCTCTCTTCTCTCCCTTCTTTTTCGTGCTGTGGGCATGATTTCCGGCGACAGGTGTCGCGAATTTTGTCAGAAATGAAAACCCCTGTCCGGCCTCTTCTTTTCTCTGATTTTTCAGCACCGACGGTCACCACCGACCTGTCGGCTCTGGCCCCTCCGAACTCGGGGAAGGTCGTTCCTTGCCGTCGGCCACCATCGGGCAAGGTGTGGCCGTGAACGATCGATTTAAGGAACGGGGACATCTAGGTCCCCTGTTTCGGCCAAAGAAGGCCACGGGGAAAAAGAAAAGAAAAGGAGAAGGAAAAAGAAAAGAAAAAGAAAAAGAAAAGGAAAAGGAAAAAGAAAAAAAAAGAAGAAAAGAAAAGAAAAATATATATTTAATATGATAATAAAAAAATATATATAATAATATAATAATAATAATAATAATACACATGAAAGAAGTTTCTCTCATCCCTCTCTAAAGCCTTTCTTTCTCTAGAATTGGACTCTTTCTCTCTTTAAAAAAAAATTTCTCTCTCTAAGAAGTCCTATGAATCCCCTATTAGGCTATCTTCTCCACTCCTAGGACCTATGATCTTAAATCGGTTTAGAGCCGAAGGGAGAGATTTATTGGACTGATCATCAAATCGATCATTTCTTTATATTATGTAATTTTATTAAATATATGAAATAAAATTTATTGATGATTTAATATTTTAAATAGGACTGTCCGATTCTTTTAAGGAAGATTAAAAGGTCTAGGACGATCGAGGTAAGTGGATTTTATGCTCCTTATTTATTTTTTTAAATGATCATGCTTTTATGTAAAGAATTGCTATTGATAAAATCATAATTTTTCATAAAATAAGGATCGGCATATGTGATATGAAAAAGTATGTTTTATTATGAGCATTGATTTTATGAATATGTCTTATGAAAATAGCATGATTTGAAGCATGAATTTTATGTTTTTCCATCTATGTATATGTATGCTTTAAGAAAAAGATAAAATGATTTCAAAGGCTCTCAGATGGCTATGAATGAATCCCTCGGGAAGGTCGACATTCGGAGTTAGCATCTACATGAAACATGGCCTGCCAGCGGTATAAAGTTGGCACATGAATTAAGAACTCTGTCGATTAGAAACATGGCCCTGTCATGGGTATAATAGTGACCTTAGCACAAATGTCTGTGAGCAATATTTTGAAACATGACATGAATGCATGATGAAAATGATTTACGATTCATAATTGTGAAATATACATGATTTATGCATGCATGATGAGCTTATAACTTATTTTATTATATGCTCTATGAAATATTTATTTTTACAATAATTATTATTTGCTAAATGATGCATTATCATAGAAAACTTATGCTTGATCCGGTAAGGAAGCGAAGTCTACTTACTGAGCTGGTGTAGCTCATATTCTTTTTATTTTCTTTTTCATGTACAGAAAATAAGGCTAGACTGATGGAAAGGGAATCCAGGCTTGGGGATCAGCAAAGCAAGCTTGAAATTTTGCACTAGAATTTAGTTTATGTTTATGGATTGTAGTCATTATGAATTTTAAGACTTGGATTATTTCATCTTTGGATTTAGATGCTCTAAACCAGTTTTGGTTTAATTAAATATTTGAATTAACTTTATTATTACATTTATTTGTGATACACCTGTTATTATATTGAAGAAGATGAATTTTGGCTTCGTGTTATCGTGGGTCCATCCCTCGGTAGCATGGCCGTGTTATGTCCAAATTTGGGGTGTGACATTTTATGGTATCAGAGCGATAGGTTTAATCAAGGATAGAACTTAAAACTAACAGTGGGTAGTTAGGTTACGCATAGTTAGACTTGACTTAAATTATTAACTGTACTGCAACTCTGTTATAAAATAACTAATAATGTTGGCATTTGAAAAGGAAGCGATGAGCGATAGGAGGGCGAGACCTTAGCAAATATGGTTGCTAGGACAAGAGAGCAAGAGGAACAAGATTGACGTCGTGGGGAGCTGACAATCAACCAGTTGAGCGGGCTCCTGACGCACCGGCCACACAAGGGACATTGCTGGTGTATGTCAAGTGGTGGCTCAGCTTATCCAGCAGCAGGCACAGACTGCTCCTCGACCGACATTATCTATGGAGTCATACTACGAGAGATTCAGAAGGCTCAACCCACCTCTATTTGAGGGTGGATCTGATCCTATGGCTGCAGAGACATGGATTCGAGAGATGAAAAGATGTTTGATGCCCTGCAATACCCTGAGAATGTGAAGGTCCGATTAGCCGTTCCTATGTTAAAAGGAATGCTGAGTTTTGGTGGACTGCAATAAAACTGCCTATGGGAATAATGATGATCAACTCACTTGAGAAGAATTCAAAGAGATATTTTATGATCAGTACTTTTCGGAGACAATGAGATTGGTAAAAGAAAATGAGTTTCTAGCCTTAAAGCAAAAGGATGATATGACGGTGTTAGAATATGCTAACAAATTTAATGAGCTAGGCCGCTTCTGCCCCAGCTTATGGAATTCGAAAGGAGTAAAGCTAACATATTCGAACAAGGTCTAAGATATGGAATTCGATCCCATCTGTCTTCTCATATTTTTAATAACTACAAGGACTACTGGAGCGAGCTTTGAAAGTGGAGTCTGAATTGAAAAGAGCAGATCTAGAAAGAGGAGATAAGAAGAGACCGAGATCAGCAAGAAATCTAAAGGATCAGCAGAAAAATTTCAAAAATAATAACTCTGATAAGAAGAAAGAATCTTCATCCTGCTCCTACTGTGGAAAAAATCACAATGGACCTTGTCTCAAGAGGATAGGAGCATGCTTCTTATGTGGTGAGAAAGGACATATGGCTCGTGATTGCCCAAATAAGAAAAGAGATGACTCTCAACCTAACAAACAATTGATCAAAAACAAAAAGAAATGCACAAGTGTTTACTTTAAACCAGCAGGAGGCCAATGCAAATGATCAAGTGGTGATAGGTATTATCCCAGTCAATTCTATTCATGCTCGTGTGTTATTCGATTCTGGCTCTTCACACTCTTTTATATCTCTCAAGTTTGCTACTTTTTGAATTGTGTGCCTGAAAAATAAATGAACCATTATATGTTAGCACACCTTTAAAAATATTATTGTTGCCAACATTATTTTCAAGAATTACATAATCCAAATAGAAGAAAAAGAATTAGCAGCAGATTTGATTCAGCTAAATATGTATGATTTTGACGTTATTCTTGGGATGAACTGGTTATCTTCATACCATGTACATATTATTGTTTTGAAAAAAGAGTGGTATTTCAAATTTGGATGAACGCAATTCTTCTTTCAAGGTGAAGTTTATAATACGGAACCCAACAATCTTTGGGTATTATCTCAATCATGAACGCAAGAAAAGCTTTAAGGAAAGGATGCAAAGTATTTTTGGCCCATGTAATAGACTTGAGAAGGAAAAGATAAAGTTGAATGATATCCCAATTGTCAAGAAATTTTTGATATTTTTTAGATGAACTACCCGGACTGCCCTCAGAGCGTGAGGTTGAATTTAAAATTGATATCACCCCAGGAACCAGACCTATTTCAAAACCTCCTTATCGGATGGCTCCCGTAGAATTACGAGAATTAAAGGATCAACTGCAAGAACTTTTGAATAAAAAGTTTGTCCGACCAAGTACATCACCTTGGGGAGCTCCTGTGTTATTTGTGGAAAAGAAAGATGGGAGCATGCGTTTATGCATTGACTATCGGGAGTTGAACAAGATAACCATAAAGAATAAATATCCTCTTCCTCGAATAGATGACTTATTTGATCAACTTCAGGGTGCTCAAGTTTTCTCCAAAATTGACTTACGATCAGGCTATCATCAACTAAGAATTAGAGATGAAGATGTACCTAAGACTGTATTTAGAACCAGGTATGGCCATTATGAATTTTTAGTAATGCCTTTTGGACTAACCAATGCACCGGCTGCTTTTACAGATATGATGAACAGGATTTTCAAGCCGTATCTGGATCAATTCGTTGTTATTTTTATTGATGATATCCTAGTGTATTCTAAAAATATAGAGGAACATGAGAGACATTTGAGGATCGTGTTTCAGACCTTGAGAAAAGAGAAGCTTTTCGCCAAGCTTAGCAAGTGTGAATTCTGGTTGGATAGTGTTGTCTTCCTCGGCCATGTAATATCTAAGGAAGGAATCTCAGTCGATCAAAGAAGATAGAAGCCGTGGTGAATTGGCCTCGTCCGACTAATGTGACGAAGTTAGAAGCTTCTTAGGCTTGGCTGGTTATTATAGAAGATTGTCTAGAGATTTTCTCAAATTGCAATTCCTCTGACTCGCTTAACTCAGAAACGAATAAAATTTGAATGGAGCAGTGAATATGAGCAGAGTTTTCAAGATCTGAAGCAACGATTGATATCTGTCCCAGTTCTTACCCTACCATCTAATAAAGGAGGATTTGTTATTTATAGTGATGCTTCCAAGAAAGGATTAGGTTGTGTGTTGATGCAGAACGATAAGGTCATAGCTTATGCTTCTCGACAACTAAAAGCTATGAGCAAATTATCCGACCCATGATTTGGAGTTAGCAGCTATTATTTTTGCTTTAAAGATTTGGCGACACTATTTATATGGTGAATCATGTGAAATCTTTACTGATCATAAAAGCTTGAAATACTTATTTACTCAAAAGAGCTGAACATGAGGCAAAGAAGGTGGCTTGAACTATTAAAAGATTATGATCTAAATATTAAATATCATCCTGAAAAGCCAATGTGGTGGCAGATGCACTTAGTAGAAAGTCTTCAGCGAATGTGATGACTCTGCTATCCTTTCAGCAACAAATTCTGAGGGATCTTGAAGATTTACAAATTGAAGTGACTTGTACTGATGTTAAGAATGTGTTAGCAAATTTAATGGTACAACCAGCATTGATCGAACAGATAAAAGCGGCCCAACAAAGTGATATTCATTTATGTCAGTTTAAGAAGGACATGGAGAAAGGGCTACGAACTGAGTTTAGGCTACATACAAATGGAACTCTTTATTTTGGGAACAGATTATGTATACCAGGAGATCCTGAACTAAAAAAGAAAATTTTGGAAGAAGCCCATAAATCTGTTTCTCCTTTCATCCCGGTAGTACAAAGATGTATAGAGATTTAAAACAACTCTTCTGGTAGAATGGAATGAAGCAGGAGATAGCTCGGTTTGTATCTCAATGCTTGGTATGCCAGCAAGTGAAAGCGAACATCAAAGACCTACTGGTTTGCTAAGACCATTAGAGATACCAGAATGGAAATGGGAGCATATCACGATGGATTTCGTTACTGGACTTCCAAGGACAAAAGAAAAAATAATGCAGTGTGGGTGATTGTTGATCGGCTTACTAAATCAGCTCACTTTCTACCTTTTCGAGTTGGCACTCCACTTGATAAGTTAGCCCAGATGTATATTGATGGAATTGTACGCCTGCACGGTGTTTCAATAAGTATTGTGTCTGATCGAGATCCACGATTCGTATCTAGATTTTGGAAAAGTTTTCAAGATGCTTTGGGGACAGAATTGAGGCTTAGTACTGCATTCCATCCCCAAATCGATGGCCAATCTGAAAGGACAATTCAAACTCTTGAGGATATGTTAAGAGCTTGTGCTTTTGACTTCGGAGGACATTGGGATAATCATGTGACATTGATTGAATTTGCATATAACAACAGTTTTCATTCTAGTATCCGGATGGCACCCTATGAAGCCCTATATGGAAGAAAGTGTAGATCCCCTCTGTATTGGGATGAAGTAGGTGAAAAGAAATTAATAGGTCCTGAGTTAGTTCAAGATGCTAGAGACAAAATTTATCTAATCAAGAGAAGACTCAAGCAGCACAGGATAGACAGAAGAGCTGGGCAGATAGAAAAAGAAAGAATTAGAATTTCAGTCGGTGATCATATTTTTCTAAAAGTATCACCTACTAAGGGTTCATGAGGTTTGGGAGACATGGCAAGTTGAGTCTGCGATATATTGGACCTTTTGAAATTTTAAATCGAGTAGGAGATGTTGCTTATAACTAGCTTACCACTAGATTTATCCAAAGTGCACAATGTCTTTCATGTTTCACTACTGAGAAAGTTTGTACCTGATCCAAATAGTGTGATAAAGTATGAGCCATTGCAAGTTCATGAAGATCTAACCTATGAAAATTTTTCCTCCGAATTATTGATCGAAAAGAGCAAGTTCTAAGATGACGTATCATTCCGTATGTAAAGATTCATTGGAGTAATCATGAAAAGAGAGAGGCCACTTGGGAGCTTGAAGATGATATGAAGATGAGATATCCACACTTATTTGAAAATGAAGGTATGTTAAATTTGAGGATGAAATTTTTTTTAAGGGGGTAGAATGTATAACCCGACCTGATGGGCCAAAACCCACTAAGCCCATTAAAAAAAAAAAAAAAATAGGAGGAAGACTCCGATCGAGTCTTCCTCTTCTCCAGTTTCGATCAAGAATCGGAGTCCTAGGGCCATTAAAAGACCTAGGACGAGCTCTATAAGAACCCCCCTCCTCTCCTCTAAGAGTAGACCCATCAGTCATCGACGATCGTCGGAGTTCTTCTCGATTTTCCGATTGAAGCCGGCCCCTCGACTTGTGCTCGCCAGATTTCACACGGTGGGGGTCATCGGAGGCTGTGGTAAGGCCTCCTTCTCTTTCTCTTCTCTCCCTTCTTTCCGTGCCTGTGGGCACGATTGCCGGCGACAGGTGTCATCAGATTTTGTCGGAAAAGAAAACCCCTGTCCGGCCTCTTCTTTTCCCTGATTTTCGCACCGACGGTCACCACCGACCGTAGCTCTGGCCCCTCCAAACTCGGAGGAAGGTCGTTCCTTGCCGCGGCCATCGTCAGGCAAGGTGCGGCGTGAACGGTCGGTTTAAGGAACGGGGACCTCTAGGTCCCCTGTTTCGGCCAAAGAAGGCCACAGGGAAAAAGAAAAGAAAAGGAGAAGGAAAAAGAAAAAAAAAGAAAAAGAAAAGGAAAAGGAAAAAGAAAAGAAAGAGAAAAAGAAAAGGAAAAGGAAAAAGAAAAGAAAAAGAAAAGAAAAGAAAAATATATATTTATTGATAATAAATATATATATATATATATAATAATAATAATAATAATACACATGAAAGAAGTTTCTCTCATCCCTCTTTAAAGCCTTTCTTTCTCTAGAATTGGACTCTTTCTCTCTCTACTTTTTCTCTCTAAAAAAAATTTCTCTCTCTAAAAAGTCCTATGAATCCCCATTAGGCTATCTTCTCCACTCCTAGGGACTTATGACCTTAAATCGGTTTAGAGCCGAAGGGAGAGATTTATTGGACTGATCATCAAATCGATCATTTTCTTATATTATATAATTTTATTAAATATTGAAATAAAATTTATTGATGATTTAATATTTTAAATAGGACTGTCCGATTCTTTTAAGGAAGATTAAAAGGTCCAGGACGATCGAGGTAAGTGATTTTATGCTCCTTATTTATTTTTTAAATGATCATGCTTTTATGTAGAGAATTGCTATTGATAAAATGATAATTTTTCATAAAATAAGGATCGCATATGTGATATGAAAAAGCATTTTTATTATGAGCATTGATTTCATGAATATATCTTATGAAAATAACATGATTATGAAGCATAATTTCATGGTTTTTCCATCTATGTATATGTATGCTTTAAGAAAAAGATAAAATGATTTCAAAGGCTCTCAGATGGCTATGAATGAATCTCTTTGGGAAGGTCGACATCCGGAGCTAGCATCCACATGAAACATGGCCCTGCTAGCAGGTATAAAGTTGACACATGAATTAAGAACTCTGTCGATTAAGAAATATGGCCCTGTCAGGGTATAATAGTGACTTAGCACGAATGTCTGTGAGCAATATTTTGAAACATGACATGAATACATGATGAAAATGATTTACGATTTATAATTATGAAATATACATGATTTATGCATGCATGATGAGCTTATAACTTGTTTTATTATATGCTCTATGAAATATTTATTTTTACAATAATTGTTATTTGCTAAATGATGCATTATCATAGAAAATTATGCTTGATCCGGTAAGAAGCGGAAGTCTACTTACTGAGCTGGTGTAGCTCATATTCTTTTTATTTTCTTTTTTATGTACAGAGAAATAAGGCTAGGACTGATGGAAAGGAATCAGGCTTGGGATTAGCAAAGCAAGCTTGAAATTTTGTACTAGGAATTCAGTTTATGTTTATGGATTGTAGTCATTATGAATTTTAAACTTGGATTATTTCATCTTTGGATTTAGATGCTCTGAACCGGTTTTGGTTTAATTAAATATTTAAATTGAACTTTATTATTATATTTATTTTGATACACCTATTATTATATTGAAGAAGATAATTTTGGCTTCGTGTTATCGTGGGTCCATCCCTCGGTAGCATGGCCGTGTTATGTCCCAGATTTGGGGCGTGACACAACAGACCTACCACTACCATTTTTTGGATAAACTCTTTATCCAAAAAATGATATGCCTACTAAAAAACACCTTTTGTTGAATATGGTTATAGAAGTAGTATCCTATACTCTCCTTGGGATAACTTACAAATCTACATTTTTCTAATCTAGCATCCAGCTTATGTCCATCAACATTTTTCTCATAAGTCGGGCAACTCCAAATCTTAAGATACTTAATATTGGATCTTTTTTCTTTTCATATTTTATATGGAGTACTAAAAATAGATTTAGAAGGTACTTTATTTAAAATATACTCTACGGCCTTGAGAACATATCCCCAGAAGGATATTGGAAGATCCATGAAATTCATCATAGACCGCACCATATCTAATAAGGTGTGATTCTTTTTTTTCATAATTTTATTTAATTATAGAGTATTAGAGGTATCCATTGAGAGAGTATTCTATTTTATTTTAAATAATCGAAGAACTCACTAGATAAGTATTCTTCTCTTCGATCAGAACGAAGACCTTTAATACTTTTATCAGTTTATTTTTCAACCATTTTTAGATACTCTTTAAATTTGTTAAAGGCTTCAAATTTATATTTTATTAAATATACATATTCAAACTAGACCTATCATCAGTAAACATGATGAAGTAAGAATATCCATCTCTAGCTTGAGTCGACATTGAACCACATACATCAATATGTATAAGGTCCAATATGTCACTCGCCTTTTCTTCATGTCTAGTAAATAGAGTTTTGATCATTTTTTTCATGAGGCAAGATTCACAAGTTTCATATAATTCATAATCATAAAGATAAAGAATTTATCTTTGTATAACTTGTTAATTCTTGACTCATTTATATGATCAAGTCGGTAATGCCAGATGTATGTGACATTCACATCCTCTCTCTTTTTTTTTTTATTTTATCAATATGAAGTATATTATCATTAAGTAAAAGCAACAAAAGACCATTATCAATATAAGTACTCTCATAATATTTATTAAAAAAATATATAGAACAACCGTTGTTATTTACTTTTATTTCAAAATCTTGTTCCAATAATAATGGTATAGAAATAATATTTCTAATAATATTAGGGATATAATAATAGGACTTCAGTTTCAAAACTTTGCGCGAAGGCAATTTCAAAATTCTGGTTCCTATGGTTTCGGCCTGAATGGACTTTCCACTAGCACAACAGCTTGAAGTCACCTTTATTCAAACTCTTTATTTTTTTGTACACCCTACAATGATTTGCAAAGGTATAAACCACAAGCGGTATCTAATACCCAAGAATCTAAAATTAAAGTACTTAATGATAAATTAGTTTGTATCATATACAAATCTTAAGTAATATTTGTCAGTTTCATAATTGTAAGGTACTCCTTATAATTTTTCTTCTAGTAGCCCTCCTTGCCATAGTGATAGTAAATATCTTTGACGAAGATCTTCTTCTCCTTCTTTTGGAGATGCCAGCCCTAGGGTTCATCTTTTTTTTAGAATCTTTCTTTTCTTTCTTCTTGTCAATCTTATCAACAAGAAGAATCGGAGCCTTTTCACCCTTGAAATAGCTCTCTACTATTTTCAGCATGCTCAGTAGTTCTGACAGGCTGATGTTTAGTTTATTCATATGATAATTTATAACAAACTGAGAAAAAAAGTCAGAGAGAGACTGCAGGATCAAATCCTGGCTCAGTTCACCATCTATAGCAAAACCCAGCTATCCCAGATGAGTGATCAAATCAATCATCTTTAAGATATGTATTTGTATGGAGGTGCCTTCAGTCATGCAGACATGAAATAACTACTTTGATATCTCATATGGAGCAGTTCTACTTTGTTCTCTATATAACTCCTTAAGATTAAGGAGTATAAAGGGAACATCCATATCCTCATGCTACCTCTGAAGCTCGTTGCTCATGGAGGTAAACATGATGCATTTGACAGTCACACTGTCATCTTTCCACATCTTGTATATGGTCCTTTCCTCCTCAAAAGCATCTTTCCTAAGAGAATCTAGTGTAGGTATATCCAGAATATAGGAGTGTTGCCCAGCTATGCAACCCAAGAGGGGGGGGTGAATTGGGTTTCTAAAAATTTTAAACTTAACTTACAACTTATGAAGATTATTTAACAATAGCAAGATAAGTAAGGAGAGTGTAATTGATCCAAGGCTAATGATTGAATGCAAGAATGCAAGAGAATAAAGAAGTTCTAAAAGGAGAGTAATTAAGCACAACACAAACAAGAGGATTTATAGTGGTTCGGTGCCAACCTTGCACCTACATCCACTCTCCAAGTTTCTACTTGAGAATTTCAATCCACTAAACTGTATTCAACTTGAATACACTCATCGAGACCTTCGACTCTAGCTATCCCAAGCTAGAACACTTATTTTTCGGGTACAAGCCAACCCAATACAATCCAATTCAAGGTTCAGATCAACCTTCCCACGTTTTGAAATCCTTCCAAAACAAAAATAATAACTTAAAGAGAGTATTGCAATTAATTGCATAAAAAATACAGATAAAGCTCCTTTAATGAGTGAATGAAGCTTTAAATATACTTTACTCAAATAGAAGAAAGCTCTTTCTGATTTCCTCAAGGTGGTTCGAGACTTGAATGAGCACTTGAGGAGTTGGTGGACTTGAATTAAAAGCTTCTTGAATACTTTAAGTGGGCTTTTGCTTAGGGTTGAAAAGAATGCTTGAAGAATCTCTTTCAAAAATCTCTCTCTCTTTTCTATTTTTGATTCCTCCTTTAAGTCTCTTTTTATAACTTCAAATAATGGTGGAGAGTAATCTGGACTGAAATAGAGCCGTTAGAGCATATTAAATGAGCATTAAATGCAATTGAAATGGGTTAAAAACTAGCGTTGCGAAACTTTCCATCACAGGGGTCAACTCATAGGGTCGACTCATGCTCATGGGTCGACTCATAAGATCGACCTCTGTGGAACAAAATAGAAAATGACCGTTCTGTAATTTCGGCCTGCAAAGCAGCAGAGGTCGACTCATAGGATCGACTCATCAATGGATCATAGGGTCGACTCACAGAGAGTGCCAGTCAAAATTTCAGCGTGCCGTTCAGCTCTTTAAGGCATGAGTCGACTCATGGGGTCGACTCAAAAATAAAAATCTGGTTTTCTTGCAAAATATACTTCCAAAAATATTAAATTTTTTTCAGTAGACTGCACGTCTTTTGTTCTTGCTCTTGAGGCTTCTGAATCAGGTATTGATAAAATTATGATTTTGCCCCTGAAATGCAATTAGTCTTTTTCCAAGCCAAGATCATTAGTAATCCCTCAAATGCTTTGTAATCATTAAAATCAATTCAAGGAGCAACAATCTCCTCCTTTTTGATGATGACAAAACACTTGAGCAAAAGCATATATATAAAGCATTGAACATGAATTTTAAATTTATAAAGATACATTACTTAAATATCATAGCCAAGTATTAGAACGAAATGCATCATAAGCAGTTTAAAGATAGATTTAAAATTTGTTATGAATTTAAAATTTGCTTATAAATTTGAAATTTGCTTATAAATTTAAAATTTGCTTATAGTTCAATCTGTATTACTCTTATTGCTCAATCTCGATTTCAATTTTTGGATTTTTGCTCAATCTCAATCTTAATGTTCAATCTTTACTACACTTATTGCTTTGCTCAAACTCATCAATCTTGATTCTCTACTCCCCCTTTTTGACAGCATCAATTGAGATTCTCTACTCCCCCCTTTTTTGAATATATTTTCTATTCCTTCCTTTTGATAGGATCAATTTTACTTCTTTAGCTTCCTTCTTTAATTGTTTGTTTCTGTATTGCTTATTGTTTTACTCTCCCTCAATATAGCAATCGTAAAAGATATATCAATTTGCTCATTTAAAAGATATTGCTATTCAAGTATTTCATAAGTTTAGAGATATTCATTGAAAGTCAAAGTGTATATATATATTCAAAAGATGAATGAGTACAGAGATGTTTCAATACATAAGTATTGACTTAGAATACAAAAGACATGGATAGAAACTATCCAAGAGTCAACCAGTCAACATTGCATTACATGGCCTACAAGATAGATCCTAGACAAAAACTAAAGAAAAGACTGACTACACTCAATCTAGTAGATATCATGACTGGATGGATCGGAGTCTGATGAATCAGAGATGGGGTAAGGAGATGAAGGATCACGTTCATGGGCTCGACCTCGACCGTGTCTACCTCTACCACAGGTAGAGGTGCTAGCACAAGTGGAAGGGTGAGAAGATCCTAAAGGCTGAGAAGCAAAAGACTGAGCTGCAAGAGATAGTCTGATGGTGTCCAGAAGGTTTAAAGCTCTCGAAACAGATTATAGCAGTGCAGTGAACTGACTGGAAGCATGCTCACTAGAGCCCCTGATCTCTCTCCTCAGAAAGTCAAAAACACTCTCTAAGACTCCTCATAGTCTGGCTGCCTCCGTAGATAGGTCTGAGACCTCAATGATATCCTCATGTGGCTGTGGATGGGTTAGAGCTAGTACTTGCCTCTGCAAGTCGAATACTCTGTCAGTCAGTCTCACTACACAACTCTCAAGCTGCTCGATGTGTACTGACTGATCAAAAATCATCTGGAACACAGTGGAGATGTGGGGGATCAGTATCTGATCAGATACATCGTGAGATATCGATCCCTGAGCAAAAGCTGAAGTACCCATCTGACGAGATAGTATGGAAGCTACACGCTGAGATATCATCTCTATCTGGTCATCAGCCAATCTGATCTCTGAGGGATGTGCTCTGTTGTTCGACTGCTGGAGTGAAGTGTGCCTCCTCATAGACTCTGACGGTCCAGCCTCATGGTCAGAAACAAACTGAATATCTGGAGATACAGCCCTGTGATCACCGAGAGGTGATGATGGTCCTTCCTCCTCTGCTCTATCCTCAGCTCTCTCTTTCACACTTTTTGTCCAACCACCATCAGTCTTGGAAAATTCCATGCGGTGCAGAGTATGGCGGTTGATAGTGTCGGAGTGAGAAAGTCTAGCTACTGCCTCCCCCTCAAAGCTAACTCCAAACCTCCTGAATACTAAAGTGAGAGCCATACCGAAAGGCAAATGTGCCTTGGACCTATTCAAGGTCTCTCTCATAGCTTCAATCATCAATGCCGGGAGGTTCAGGGGGGTTTGAGTAATAACATGATACATAATGCAGATATCCCGATCAGAGTGGAGATCATGTCTACCACTTCTAGGAAAGAATAACTTAGTTACCATTTGGTGCAGCAGCCTCATCTCAATGGAAAAATTCTTAGCCTCTAATTTGTTTAGGCTTCCAATGAAGGTTCTTCCTAGAATAGCATTTATTCCCTCCTTAACTGGGAGTTCCATGTTTGTGTATCCCTCACAGGGTAAATGAAGAATTTCCCCCAAAAGCATAGGATCAAGGCTAATTTCTATACCCTTTACTGTGGATTTTACTGTTTCATTGCTGTATCCCAAATTCAGATAAAATTCCTAACAAGATCCACATAAGTATTTTCTTTTAGGGAGCAATAGAATTCCAACCTTGGTCCTTAATTTTTGATCCGATAGAGAACCCCTCCTTTTTAAAAAATTTGAAATCAATGTTTTTGCCGGGTTCTACCTTCCTATCGGAAAGGGGTACCTTACTGGGGCTGATTGGAGATCGAGTTGTAGCAGGAGTAAATGCAGGAGCAGGGATTGAAGCTGACGTGGTCTCAGTTGCTTGTCTCTTCCGACGCACACTTTCTTCCAACCTGCGAACTGATTTCCTCCTCTGTGGAAGCTTCATCTTTGGAGCCATTTGCACAATCAGAGCTAGCAAAGAACTTAGGAGAGCGAAATGTGGGAGAGATAAAGGGTTTTAGGGAAGGGTAAGGATTTTGGAGAAGAGGAGTGCCGATTTGGAGAAGACGAGTAGAGTTAGGGCAAGCTCGACTCACTCCAAATGAAGAAGGAGAAAAGGGAGGAGCTGGGTTCTAAGAGGCGATTTTGAGAATGAGAGATGGTGGGAGAAGAGTTTTGGGGAGAACTGGTTTGAGGAAGAAGAGAGGGAGTCTTTTGGCTTGGTGGAAGGAAGAAGATGAAGAGTTGGGTCGGCTCAAGGAAGGTTTTCCAATAAAAAGAAGCGCCTGAAAGATTTGATCAAAATTACAAGTTTATCCTAGGGTCGACCCTGGGGGTCGACTCATGGCACAGAGAAATTCAGAAAAATGATGAAATAATTTCAAAAAAATTTAAAAATATTAAGAGAAGAATGTATACCCAAAAATTGATTATGAGAATGATTATTTTGGATGTTTAAGCTCAAAAGATGAGAATTAAGCTAAAAGAATTTTTGATATTGATACTTAGAATCAGAGAGACACCTAAGCAGATGGATCAAGGATTCCTAGTTCTCTCCTAATTT
>NC_025996.2:55326052-55397083 GCF_000442705.2 Elaeis guineensis | reverse complement strand
AAAAAGCTTTAAGGAAAGGATGCAAAGTATTTTTGGCCCATGTAATAGACATTGAGAAGGAAAAGATAAAGTTGAATGATATCTCAATTGTCAAAGAAATTTTTTGATATTTTTTAGATGAAACTACCCGGACTGCCCTCAGAGCGTGAGGTTGAATTTAAAATTGATATCACCCCAGGAACCAGACCTATTTCAAAACCTCCTTATCGGATGGCTCCCGTAGAATTACGAGAATTAAAAGGATCAACTGCAAGAACTTTTGAATAAAAAGTTTGTCCGACCAAGTACATCACCTTGGGGAGCTCCTGTGTTATTTGTGGAAAAGAAAGATGGGAGCATGCGTTTATGCATTGACTATCGGGAGTTGAACAAGATAACCATAAAGAATAAATATCCTCTTCCTCGAATAGATGACTTATTTGATCAACTTCAGGGTGCTCAAGTTTTCTCCAAAATTGACTTACGATCAGGCTATCATCAACTAAGAATTAGAGATGAAGATGTACCTAAGACTGTATTTAGAACCAGGTATGGCCATTATGAATTTTTAGTAATGCCTTTTGGACTAACCAATGCACCGGCTGCTTTTACAGATATGATGAACAGGATTTTCAAGCCGTATCTGGATCAATTCGTTGTTATTTTTATTGATGATATCCTAGTGTATTCTAAAAATATAGAGGAACATGAGAGACATTTGAGGATCGTGTTTCAGACCTTGAGAAAAGAGAAGCTTTTCGCCAAGCTTAGCAAGTGTGAATTCTGGTTGGATAGTGTTGTCTTCCTCGGCCATGTAATATCTAAGGAAGGAATCTCAGTCGATCCAAAGAAGATAGAAGCCGTGGTAATTGGCCTCGTCCGACTAATGTGACGGAAGTTAGAAGCTTCTTAGGCTTGACTGGTTATTATAGAAGATTGTCTAGAGATTTTCTCAAATTGCAATTCCTCTGACTCGCTTAACTCAGAAACGAATAAAATTTGAATGGAGCAGTGAATGTGAGCAGAGTTTTCAAGATCTGAAGCAACGATTGATATCTGCCCCAGTTCTTACCCTACCATCTAATAAAGGAGGATTTGTTATTTATAGTGATGCTTCCAAGAAAGGATTAGGTTGTGTGTTGATGCAGAACGATAAGGTCATAGCTTATGCTTCTCGACAACTAAAAGCTATGAGCAGAATTATCCGACCCATGATTTGGAGTTAGCAGCTATTATTTTTGCTTTAAAGATTTGGCGACACTATTTATATGGTGAATCATGTGAAATCTTTACTGATCATAAAAGCTTGAAATACTTATTTACTCAAAAAGAGCTGAACATGAGGCAAAGAAGGTGGCTTGAACTATTAAAAGATTATGATCTAAATATTAAATATCATCCTGAAAAAGCCAATGTGGTGGCAGATGCACTTAGTAGGAAGTCTTCAGCGAATGTGATGACTCTGCTATCCTTTCAGCAACAAATTCTGAGGGATCTTGAAGATTTACAAATTGAAGTGACTTGTACTGATGTTAAGAATGTGTTAGCAAATTTAATGGTACAACCAGCATTGATCGAACAGATAAAAGCGGCCCAACAAAGTGATATTCATTTATGTCAGTTTAAGAAGGACATGGAGAAAGGGCTACGAACTGAGTTTAGGCTACATACAAATGGAACTCTTTATTTTGGGAACAGATTATGTATACCAGGAGATCCTGAACTAAAAAAGAAAATTTTGGAAGAAGCCATAAATCTGTTTCTCCTTTCATCCCGGTAGTACAAAGATGTATAGAGATTTAAAACAACTCTTCTGGTAGAATGGAATGAAGCAGGAGATAGCTCGGTTTGTATCTCAATGCTTGGTATGCCAGCAAGTGAAAGCGAACATCAAAGACCTACTGATTTGCTAAGACCATTAGAGATACCAGAATGGAAATGGGAGCATATCACGATGGATTTCGTTACTGGACTTCCAAGGACAAAAGAAAAAATGATGCAGTGTGGGTGATTGTTGATCGGCTTACTAAATCAGCTCACTTTCTACCTTTTCGAGTTGGCACTCCACTTGATAAGTTAGCCCAGATGTATATTGATGGAATTGTACGTCTGCACGGTGTTCAATAAGTATTGTGTCTGATCGAGATCCATGATTCGTATCTAGATTTTGAAAAAGTTTTCAAGATGCTTTGGGGACAGAATTGAGGCTTAGTACTGCATTCCATCCCCAAATCGATGGCCAATCTGAAAGGACAATTCAAACTCTTGAGGATATGTTAAGAGCTTGTGCTTTTGACTTCGGAGGACATTGGGATAATCATGTGACATTGATTGAATTTGCATATAACAACAGTTTTCATTCTAGTATCCGGATGGCACCCTATGAAGCCCTATATGGAAGAAAGTGTAGATCCCCTCTGTATTGGGATGAAGTAGGTGAAAAGAAATTAATAGGTCCTGAGTTAGTTCAAGATGCTAGAGACAAAACTTATCTAATCAAGAGAAGACTCAAGGCAGCACAGGATAGACAGAAGAGCTGGGCAGATAGAAAAAGAAGAGAATTAGAATTTCAGGTCGGTGATCATATTTTTCTAAAAGTATCACCTACTAAGGATCTCATGAGATTTGGGAGACATGATAGTTGAGTCCGTGATATATTGGACCTTTTGAAATTTTAAATCGAGTAGGAGATGTTGCTTATGAACTGGCCTTACCATCAGATTTATCCAAAGTGCACAATGTCTTTCATGTTTCACTACTGAGAAAGTTTGTACCTGATCCAAATAGTGTGATAAAGTATGAGCCATTACAAGTTCATGAAGATCTAACCTATGAAAATTTTTCCTCCGAATTATTGATCGAAAAGAGCAAGTTCTAAGACGATGTATCATTCCATATGTAAAGATTCATTGGAGTAATCATGAAAAGAGAGAGGCCACTTGGGAGCTTGAAGATGATATGAAGACGAGATATCACACTTATTTGAAAATGAAGGTATGTTAAATTTTGAGGAAAAAATTTTTTTAAAGGGGGTAGAATGTGATAACCCGACCTGATGGGCCAAAAGCCCACTAAGCCCATTAAAAAAAAAAAAAAAATAGGGTCAGAGTCTTCCTCTTCTCCGATTTTGATCAAGAATCGGAGTCCTAGGCCATTAAAAGATCCTAGGATGAGCTCTATAAGAACCCCCCTCCTCTCCTCTAAGAGTAGACCCATCAGTCATCGACGATCGTCGGAGTTCTTCTCCGATTTTCTCGATTGAAGCCGCAGCCCCTCGACTTGTGCTCGCCGCAATTTCACGCCGGTGGGGGTCATCGGAGGCTGTGGTAAGGCCTCCTTCTTCTTTCTCTCTTCTCTCCCTTCTTTCCATACCTGTGGGCACAATTGCCGGTGACAGGTGTCGTCAGATTTTATCGAAAAGAAAACCCCTGTCCGGCCTCTTCTTTTCCCTGATTTTTCTAGCACCGACGGTCACCACCGACCGTCGGCTCTGGCCCCTCCGAACTCGGAGGAAGGTCGTTCCTTGCCGCGGCCATCGTCGGGCAAGGTGCGGCGTGAACGGTGGTTTAAGGAACGGGGACCTCTAGGTCCCCTGTTTCGGCCAAAGAAGGCCACAGGGAAAAAGAAAAGAAAAGGAGAAGGAAAAAGAAAAAAAAAGAAAAAGAAAAGGAAAAGGAAAAAGAAAAGAAAGAGAAAAGAAAAGGAAAAGGAAAAAGAAAAGAAAAAGAAAAGAAAAGAAAAATATATATTTATATGATAATAAAAAATATATATATATATATAATAATAATAATAATACACATGAAAGAAGTTTCTCTCATCCCTCTTTAAAGCCTTTCTTTCTCTAGAATTGGACTCTTTCTCTCTCTATTTTTCTCTCTAAAAAAAATTTCTCTCTCTAAAAAGTCCTATGAATCCCCTATTAGGTTATCTTTTCCACTCCTAGGGATCTATGACCTTAAATCGGTTTAGAGCCGAAGGGAGAGATTTATTGACTGATCATCAAATCGTCATTTCCTTATATTATGTAATTTTATTAAATATATGAAATAAAATTTATTGATAATTTAATATTTTAAATAGGACTGTCCAATTCTTTTAAGGAAGATTAAAAGGTCCAGGATGATCGAGGTAAGTAGATTTTATGCTCCTTATTTATTTTTTAAATGATCATGCTTTTATGTAGAGAATTGCTATTGATAAAATGATAATTTTTCATAAAATAAGGATCGACATATGTGATATGAAAAAGCATATTTTATTATGAGCATTGATTTCATGAATATATCTTATGAAAATAACATGATTATGAAGCATGAATTTCATGGTTTTTCCATCTATGTATATGTATGCTTTAAGTAAAAGATAAAATGATTTCAAAGGCTCTCAGATGGCTATGAATGAATCTCTTTGGAAGATCGACATCCGGAGCTAGCATCCACATGAAACATGGCCCTGCTAGCAGGTATAAAGTTGACACATGAATTAAGAACTCTGTCGATTAAGAAACATGGCCCTGTCACGGGTATAATAGTGACCTTAGCACGAATGTCTGTGAGCAATATTTTGAAACATGACATGAATACATGATGAAAATGATTTATGATTATAATTATGAAATATACATGATTTATGCATGCATGATGAGCTTATAACTTGTTTTATTATATGCTCTATGAAATATTTATTTTTACAATAATTGTTATTTGCTAAATGATGCATTATCATAGAAAACTTATGCTTGATCCGGTAAGAAAGTGGAAGTTTACTTACTGAGCTGGTGTAGCTCATATTCTTTTTATTTTCTTTTTCATGTACAGAGAAATAAGGCTAGGACTGATGGAAAGAGAATCCAGGCTTGGGGATCAGCATACAAGCTTGAAAATTTTGCACTAGGAATTCAGTTTATGTTTATGGATTGTAGTCATTATAAATTTTAAGACTTGGATTATTTCATCTTTGGATTTAGATGCTCTGAACCGATTTTGATTTAATTAAATATTTGAATTGAATTTTATTATTACATTTATTTCTGATACACCTATTATTATATTGAAGAAGATGAATTTTGGCTTCGTGTTATCGTGGGTCCATCCCTCGGTAGCATGGCCGTGTTATGTCCCGGATTTGGGGCGTGACACAACAGACCTCCCACTACCACTTTTTTGGATAAACTCTTTATCCAAAAAATGATATGCCTACCAAAAAACACCTTTTGTTGAATATGGTTATAGAAGTAGTATCCTATACTCTCCTTGGGATAACTTACAAATCTACATTTTTTTAATCTAGCATCCAGCTTATGTCCATCAACATTTTTCTCATAAGTCGGGCAACTCCAAATCTTAAGATACTTAATATTGGATCTTTTTTCTTTTCATATTTTATATGGAGTATTAGAAACAGATTTAGAAGGTACTTTATTTAAAATATACTCTACGGCCTTGAGAACATATCCCCAGAAGGATATTGGAAGATCCATGAAATTCATCATAGACCGCACCATATCTAATAAGGTGTAATTCTTTTTTTTCATAATTTTATTTAATTATAGAGTATTAGAAGGTATCCATTGAGAGAGTATTCTATTTTATTTTAAATAATCGAAGAACTCACTAGATAAGTATTCTTCTCTTCGATCAGAACGAAGACCTTTAATACTTTTATCAGTTTATTTTTCAACCATTTTTAGATACTCTTTAAATTTGTTAAAAGCTTCAAATTTATATTTTATTAAATATACATATTCAAATCTAGACCTATCATCAGTAAACGTGATGAAGTAAGAATATCTATCTCTATCTTGAGTCGACATTGAACCACATACATCAGTATGTATAAGGTCCAATATATCACTCACCTTTTCTTCATGTCTAGTAAATAGAGTTTTGATCATTTTTTTCATGAGGCAAGATTCACAAGTTTCATATAATTTATAATCATAAGGATCAAAGAATTTATCTTTGTATAACTTGTTAATTCTTGACTCATTTATATGATCAAGTCGGTAATGCCAGATATATGTGACATTCACATTCTCTCTCTTTTTTTTCTTTATTTTATCAATATGAAGTATATTATCATTAAGTAAAAGCAACAAAAGACCATTATCAATATAAGTACTCCATAATATTTATTAAAAAAATATATAGAACAACCGTTGTTATTTACTTTTATTTCAAAATCTTGTTCCAATAATAATGGTATAGAAATAATATTTCTAATAATATTAGGGATATAATAATAGGACTTCAGTTTCAAAACTTTGCGCGAAGGCAATTTCAAAATTCTGGTTCCTATGGTTTCGGCCTGAATGGACTTTCCACTAGCACCAAATAGCTTGAAGTCACCTTTATTCAAACTCTTTATTTTTTTGTACACCCTACAATGATTTGCAAAGGTGTAAATCACAAACGGTATCTAATACCCAAGAATCTGAAATTAAAGTACTTAATGATAAATTAGTTTGTATCATATACAAATCTTAAGTAATATTTGTCAGTTTCATAATTGTAAGGTACTCCTTATAATTTTTCTTCCAGTAGCCCTCCTTGCCATAGTGATCGTAAATATCTTTGACGAAGACTTCTTCTCCTTCATTTTGGAGATGCCAGCCCTAGGGTTCATCTTTTTTTTAGAATCTTTCTTTTCTTTCTTCTTGCCAATCTTATCAACAAGAAGAATCGAAGCCTTTTCACCCTTGAAATAGCTCTCTACTATTTTCAGCATGCTCAGTAGTTCTGATAGGCTGATGTTTAGTTTATTCATATGATAATTTATAACAAACTGAGAAAAGAAGTCAGAGAGAGACTGCAGGATCAAATCCTGGCTCAGTTCACCATCTATAGCAAAACCCAGCTATCCCAGATGAGTGATCAAATCAATCATCTTTAAGATATGTATTTGTATGGAGGTGCCTTCAGTCATGCAGACATGAAACAACTACTTTGATATCTCATATGGAGCAGTTCTACTTTGTTCTCTATATAACTCCTTAAGATTAAGGAGTATAAAGGGAACATCCATATCCTCATGCTACCTCTGAAGCTCGTTGCTCATGGAGGTAAACATGATGTATTTGATAGTCACACTATCATCTTTCCACATCTTGTATATGGCCCTTTCCTCCTCAAAAGCATCTTTCTTAAGAGAATCTGGTGCAGGTATATCCAGAATATAGGAGTGTTGCCCAGCTATGCAACCCAAGAGGGGGGGGGGGTAAATTGGGTTTCTAAAAATTTTAAACTTAACTTACAACTTATGAAGATTATTTAACAATAGCAAGATAAGTAAGGAGAGTGTAATTGATCCAAGGCTAATGATTGAATGCAAGAATGCAAGAGAATAAAGAAGTTCTAAAAGGAGAGCAATTAAGCACAACACAAACAAGAGGATTTATAGTGGTTTGGTGCCAACTTTGCATCTACATCCACTCTCCAAGCTCCTACTTGGAAATTTCAATCCACTAAACTGTATTCAACTTGAATACACTCATCGAAACCTCCGACTCTAGCTATCCCAAGCTAGAACACTTATTTTTTGGGTACAAGCCAACCTAATACAATCCAATTCAAGGTTCAGATCAACCTTCCCATGTTTTGAAGCCCTTCCAAAATAAAAACAATAACTCAAAGAGAGTATTGCAATTAATTGCATAAAAAATACAGATGAAGCTCCTTTAATGAGCGAATGAAGCTTTAAATATACTTTACTCAAATAGAAGAAAGTTCTTTCTGATTTTCTCAAGGTGGTTGGAGACTTGAATGAGCGCTTGAGGAGTTGGTGGACTTGAATTAAAAGCTTCTTGAATGCTTTAAGTGGGCTCTTGCTTAGGGTTGAAAAGAATGCTTGAAGAATCTCTTTCAAAAATCTCTCTCTCTTTTCTATTTTTGATTCCCTTCTTTAAGTCTCTTTTTATAATTTCAAATAATGGTGGAGAGTAATCTGGGCTGAAATAGAGCCGTTAGAGCACATTAAATGAGCATTAAATGCAATTGAAACGGGTTAAAAACTAGCTGTTGTGAAACTTTCCCATCACAGGGGTCAACTCATAGGGTGACTCATGCTCATGGGTCGACTCATAGGTCAACCTCTGTGGAACAAAACAGAAAATGATCATTCTGTAATTTCGGCCTGCAAAGCAGCAGAAGTCGACTCATAGGGTCGACTCACAGAGAGTGCCAGCCAAAATTTAGCATGTCGTTCAGCTCTTTAAGGCATGAGTCGACTCATGGGGTCGACTCAAAAATAAAAATCTGATTTTCTTACAAAATATACTTCCAAAAATATTGAAATTTTTTCTAGTAGACTGCACGTCTTTTGTTCTTGCTCTTGAGGCTTCTGAATCAGGTATTGATAAAATTATGATTTTGCCCCTGAAGTGCAATTAGTCTTTTTCCAAGCCAAGATCATTAGTAATCCCCTCAAATGCTTTGTAATCATTAAAATCAATTCAAGGAGCAACAATCTTCCCTTTTTGATGATGACAAAACACTTGAGCAAAAGCATATATATAAAGCATTGAACATGAATTTTAAATTTATAAAGATGCATCGCTTAAATATCATAGCCAAGTATTAGAATGAAATGCATCATAAGCAGTTTAAAGACAGATTTGAAATTTGTTATGAATTTAAAATTTGCTTATAAATTTGAAATTTGCTTATAAATTTAAAATTTGCTTATAGTTCAATCTGTATTACTCTTATTGCTCAATCTCGATTTCAATTTTTGGATTTTTGCTCAATCTCAATCTTAATGTTCAATCTTTACTGCACTTATTGCTTTGCTCAAACTCATCAATCTTGATTCTCTACTCCCCCTTTTTGACAGCATCAATTGAGATTCTCTACTCCCCCTTTTTTGAATATATTTTCTATTCCTTCCTTTTGATAGGATCAATTTTACTTCTTTAGCTTCCTTCTTTAATTGCTTGTTTCTGTATTGCTTATTGTTTTACTCCCCTCAATATAGCAATCGTAAAAGATATATCAATTTGCTCATTTAAAAGATATTGCTATTCAAGTATTTCATAAGTAAGAGATATTCATTGAAAGTCAAAGTGTATATATATATTCAAAAGATGATGAGTACAGAGATGTTTCAATACATAAGTTTGACTTAGAGTATAAAAGACATGGATAGAAACTATCCAAGAGTCAACAGTCAACATTGCATTACATGGCCTACAAGATAGATCCTAGACAAAAACTAAAGAAAAGACTGACTACACTCAATCTAGTAGATATCATGACTGGATGGATCGGAGTCTGATGAATCAGAGATGGGGTGAGGAGATGAAGGATCACGTCCATGGGCTCGACCTCGACCGTCTGCCTCTGCCAGGGTAGAGGTGCCAGCACGAGTGGAAGGGTGAGAAGATCCTAAAGGCTGAGAAGCAAAAGACTGAGCTGCAAGAGATAGTCTGATGGTGTCCAGAAGGTTTAAAGCTCTCGAAACAGATTGTAGCAGTGCAGTGAACTGAGTGGAAGCATGCTCACTAGAGCCCCTGATCTCTCTCCTCAGAAAGTCAAAACCACTCTCTAAGACTCCTCTAGTCTGGCTGCCTCCGCAGATAGGTCTAAGACCTCAGTGATATCCTCATGTGGCTGTGGATGGGCTAGAGCTAGTACTTGCCTCTGCAAGTCGAATACTCTGTCAATCAGTCTCACTACACAACCCTCAAGCTGCTTGATGCGTACTGACTGATCAAAAATTATCTGGAACACAGTGGAGATGTGGGGGATCAGTATCTGATCAGATACATCATGAGATGTCGATCCCTGAGTAAAAGTGAAGTACCCATCTGACGAGATAGTATGGAAGCTACACGTGAGATATCATCTCTATCTGGTCATCAGCCAATCTGATCTCTGAGGGATGTGCTCTGCTGTTCGGCTGCTGGAGTGAAGTGTGCCTCCTCATAGACTCTGACGGTCCAGCCTCATGGTCAGAAACAAACTGAATATCTGGAGATACAGCCCTGTGATCACAGAGAGGTGATGATGGTCCTTCCTCCTCTGCTCTGTCCTCAGCTCTCTCTTCCACACTTTTTGTCCAACCACCATCAGTCTTGGAAAATCCATATGGTGCAGAGTATGGCGGTTGATAGTGTCGGAGTGAGAAAGTCTAGCTACTGCCTCCCCCTCAAAGCTAACTCCAAACCTCCTGAATACTAAAGTGAGAGCCATACCGAAAGGCAAATGTGCCTTGGACCTATTCAAGGTCTCTCTCATAGCTTCAATCATCAATGCCGGGAGGTTCAGGGGGGTTTGAGTAATAACATGATACATAATGCAGATATCCCGATCAGAGTGGAGATCATGTCTACCACTTCTAGGAAGAATAACTTAGTTACCATTTGGTGCAGCAGCCTCATCTCAATGGAAAAATCTTAGCCTCTAATTTGTTTAGGCTTCCATGAAGGTTCTTCCTAGAATAGCATTTATTCCCTCCTTAACTGGGAGTTCCATGTTTGTGTATCCCTCACAGGGTAAATGAAGAATTTCCTCCAAAAGCATAGGATCAAGGCTAATTTCTATACCTTTACTGGGATTTTACTGTTTCATTGCTGTATCCCAAATTCAGATAAAATTCTCTAAAAGATCCACATAAGTATTTTCTTTTAGGGAGCAATAGAATTCCAACCTTGGTCCTTAATTTTTGATCCGATAGAGAACCCCTCCTTTTCAAAAAATCTGAAATCAATTTTTTGCCGGGTTCTACCTTCCTATCGGAAAGGGGTACCTTACTGGGGCTGATGGAGATCGAGTTTAGTAGGAGCAAATGCAGGAGCAGGGATTGAAGCTGATGTGGTCTCGATTGCTTGTCTCTTCCGGCGCATATTTCTTCCAACCCGCGAACTGATTTCCTCCTCTGTGGAAGCTTTATCTTTGGAGCCATTTGCACAATCAGAGCTAGCAAGGAACTTAGGAGAGCAAATGTGGGGAGAGATAAAGGGTTTTTAGGGGAAGGGTAAGGATTTTGGAGAAGAGGAGTGCCGATTTGGAGAAGATGAGTAGAGTCTAGGGCAAGCTCGACTCGCTCCAAATGAAGAAGGAGAAAAGGGAGGAGCTGGGTTCCAAGAGGGTGATTTTGAGAATGAGAGATGGTGGGAGAAGAGTTTTTGGGGAAGAACTTGGATTTGAGGAAGAAGAGAGGGAGTCTTTTGGCTTGGTGGAAGGAAGAAGATGAAGAGTTGGGTCGGCTCAAGGGAGGTTTTCCATCAAAAGAAGCGCCCAAAAGATTTGATCAAAATTACAAGTTTATCCTAGGGTCGACCCTGGGGGTCGACTCATGGCACAGAGAAATTCAGAAAAATGATGAAATAATTTCAAAAAATTTGAAATATTAGGAGAAGAATGTATACCCAAAAATTGATTATGAGAATGATTATTTTGGGTGTTTGAGCTCAAAAGATGAGAATTAAGCTAAAAGAATTTTTGGTATTGATACCTTGAATCAGAGAGACACCTAAGTAGATGGATCAAGGATTCCTAGTTCTCTCCTAATTTACAAAATCTATCTTCACTTAAGGCCTTGGTAAAGATGTCAGCTAATTATTTTTCAGTACAAACATAGTCAAGAATTATATCTTTATTTTGGACATGTTCTCTTATGAAATGATGCCTGATTTCAATATATTTTGATCTAGAATGTTGAATTAGATTTTTAGTGAGATTTATAGCACTAGTGTTATCACATCTTATGGGAGTTTCATTAAGTTTGATACCAAAGTCTTCGAGTTATTGCTTAATCCACAAGATTTGAGCACAACAACTTCCGACTGCAATGTATTCAGCCTCGGCTGTAGACAGTGCTACCGAATTTTATTTCTTGCTAAACCAAGAGATTAGGTTTACTCCAAGAAATTGGCAAGTTTCACTATACTTTTTCTATCTAATTTACATCCAACAAAATCGACATCTGAATATCCTATTAAATCAATTAGTGAGTCCTTAGAATACCATAATTCTAGAGTTTGTGTACCATTTAAATATCTAAGGATTCTTTTAACAGCATTCAAGTGTGATTCTTTTGGATTTGATTGAAATCGAGCACACAGGCAAACACTGAACATAATATCAGGTCTACTAGTAGTTAAATATAATAGAGAACCAATCATATCTCTATAAAATTTTAAGTCTACACTCTTACCTTCTTCGTCTTGTCAAGCTTACATGTTGGGCTCATGGGTGTGCCAATCGATTTGGAGTTCTCCATTCCAAATCTCTTGAGTAATTCTCTTGTGTACTTACTTTGGGTGATGGAGATTTCTTCCTTTGTTTGTTTGATTTGGAGTCCGAGGAAGAATGTAAGTTCTCCCATCATGCTCATCTCAACTCCCCCTGCATGAGCTTTGCAAAATCTTGACAAAGAGTTTCATTAGTAGACCCAAAAATAATGTCATCAACATATATTTGTATAACTAATATATCATCTTGATTTCTTTTAATGAAAAGGGTTGTGTCTATATTTCCTCTTGAAAAGCCATTATTAAGTAGAAATTTGCTTAACCTTTCATACCAAGCCCTGGGTGCTTGTTTCAAACCATATAGAGCTTTATTTAATTTAAAAATATGATTGGAAAAAGCATGATTTTCAAAACCTGGGGATTGTTCTACATAGACTTCTTCAGCAATATATCCATTTAAAAAGGCACTTTTGACATCCATTTGGAATAATTTAAATTTCATAAAGCAAGCATATGCAAGTAGAAGTCTAATTGCCTCTAATCTAGCAACAGGTGCAAAAGTCTCATCAAAATCAATTCCTTCTTCTTGATTATAACCTTTTACAACTAATCTTGCCTTATTTCTTATCACATTTCTATATTCATCCAAATTATTCCTATATACCCATTTTGTGCCAATTATTGAGTATTTTTAGGTCTTGATACTAAGGTCCATACATTATTTCTTTCAAATTGATTAAGTTCTTCTTGCATTGCATTAATCCAATTATAATCTTTTTCAGCTTCGTCTATAGTTTTAGGTTCAAGATGAGAGACAAAAGCACAATGATTGAATGCATCTTTAAGAGAAGAACGAGTTCTTACCCCATGTGTAGGATCATCAATGATTAGTTTCCTGGGATGATTGTGATCATACCTCCATTCTTTGGGTAGATTGTTTGTATGTTGAGGTTGTTCTTGTCGTTCTTCACCTTCCTCATCTTGTTTGTCTTCATGTTCTTCATCATCTTGAATTGTTGAATCTTTTAGATGATCTCCTTCATCCCTTCTATAAGAGGATCTGCATCATCAAAACTTCATTCTTCCTTGAAGGAAGATCGTTAGTTTCATCAAAGACAAATGTATTGACTCCTCTACTAAGGTTCTTTTGTTAAAAACTCTAAAGCTTTACTAGAAGAGGAGTAACCAAGAAAAATTACTTCATCAGATTTTGCATCAAATTTTTTTAGTCTTTCTTTACCATTATTTAATACAAAATATCGACAACCAAAAATATAAAATATGCAATGTTTGGTTTTCTTCCTTTCCAAAGCTCATAGGGAGTTTTCTTTAAAATTTATCTAATTAAAGCATGATTTAATATGTAACATACTGTGTTAATTGCTTTCGCCAAAAGTATCTTGGAAGGTTACTTTCACATAGCATGGTACGGGCCATTTCTTCAAGAGTTCTATTTTTCCTTTCTACTACCCCATTTTGTTGGGGTGTCCTAGTGCTGAAAAATTATGACCAATTTCTTTTTCATCACAAAACTTTTAAAATCTTGATTTTCAAATTCGGTTCCATGATCACTTCGAATATTTTAATTGAAGAACTTTCTCATTTGTGACTTTTCGATAAAATTTAGAGAAAACTTAAAAAGTTTCATCCTTGTGTGCCAAAAAGAAAATCCATGTAAACTGAGAAAAATCATTAATATTTACAAAATCATATTATTTTCCACCTAGACTAGTAGTTCTAGTAGGTCAAATAAATCCATATGCAATAGTTCTAATGGCCTAGAAGTTGAAACAATATTTTTAGATTTGAATGAAACTCTTGTTTGTTTACCTAGTTGGCATGCATCACAAATTCTATCCTTTTCAAAATTTAATTTGGGTAAACCAATAACCAATTTCTTCTTAATGAGTTTTGAAAGTGAGTGCATGCTAATATGTGTAAGCCTACGATACCAAAGCCAACTAGTCTCATTAATCTTGGCATTCAAAGCTACTAGGCATTGCATGTTTATTTTGGAAGGATCATTCAAATCTACCATATAAATATTACCATGTCTATGCCCAACAAATTTAATGCCTTCATTAATAGGACTAGTTACAATGCAGACTAGTTTCATATATCAAATATATGTAGTTTAGATCTAAATAAAAATGCATCACATATACATCAAATTTCAGATCTAAAACTAAATTTACACATATCAAATATATATATATAATTAAATCTAAAATAATGATTAAAATATTTTAAAAATATCTTTTCAAAAATTGATTTACATCAAACTAGGACAACCTTTACAATATAGGGATACAGGATAACCTTATATCAGTTTGATGTAAATTTTTAATCATTCTAATTTTAGAACTAAACTTATATTAAACATATCAAATATGTTAATTTTTAGATGTAAAAATTGATTTAATTATAAGATTCAAAAATAATTTTGTATCCTTTATCACAAAAATGATTGTGCTTAATAAATTTGTTTTAAACCATCTACTAATAAAATATTTTCAATATACTTAGAGAGAGTGATACCAATGTTACCTATACCAATGATCTTTTCTTTGCCATTATCTCCAAAGGTGACTATCCCTCCATTTTTAGCAACAAGTGTGATGAATTGAGATTCATCACCAGTCATGTGTCTTGAGCACCCGCTATCAAGATACCATCTCCGATTTGCTCCTTGGGATGCAAGACATACCTATACATAAGAATCAAATTTTGACTTTTGGTACCTAATTTTCTTGGGTCCTTTTTGGTTAGTCACAATGGTTCCTTTTGAACTCATATTTTCTTTACATTAAATTTATAATTTGTTAGAGAAACAAGTGTATGACTTGTGTCTACTCTACCACATTTGAAGCAAGTAATGTTTGAAAACTTGTTGCTTGAAGAGTTTACATAAATATTTTTTAAAACTTTTTTTCTTTAAGGGGTTGTAGCCAAGACCAGCTTTATCATAAATGGCCTTTTGATTTTCAAGTATCATATTAAGTTTATTAGAACTTAAGGTAAATTTTTCAACTATTGATTTTAGCTTGGTAATTTCATTCTTTAAGTTCAAATTTTCTTGAAGCAGGGTAGATTTTTCATTTGAAATTTCTCATTTTTTTTAGTAAAGATTGATTCTTTGATTTTAACTCTTTGTTCTTTACCCCTAGCTTCTTTAGTTCGTCAATTAAATCATAAAAGGCTTCATGAAGTTCTTCAAAGGTAAAGTCAATAGGAGTATCAGAATTTACCTCATTTTCATGTGCCATAAGGCACAAGTTGGCTTGTTCATTTGAGTTTTCTTCTTCGGAGCTTGACTCATCACTTCCACTCCAGGTAGCCATCATGGCCTTCTTCTTATACTTTTTGGGATCCTTCTTCAGTTGTGGGCATTCAGACTTAAAATATCTGATTTCTTGCATTCGTAGCAAATAAGGGGTTGTTCTTTATCCTTTTCTTTGCTATATTCCCTTTTGTAGGTGGCCTCTTCCTCATTCTTATTTTCTTTTCCTCAAAAATTTCTTAAACCTTCTAGTAATGAGAGCCATTTCTTCATCCTGCTCTTCATTTTCTGTATCATCAGTTTCTTCATCAAGTTGAGTCATGGATTTGAGGGTGATTGTCCTCTTCTTTTTGACTTCTTCTTCTTGGTGTTGTTTATACTCAACTCATATGTCATCAGTGATCCTAGAAGCTCTTCCAAGGGTAGAATATTCAGATCCTTGGCTTCTTGGATGGCGATCACTTTGGCTTTCCAAGTTTTTGGTAATGACCTAAGAATCTTCCTCACGAGGTCACTGTTAGAATAAGACTTATCAAGATTTTCATACCATTTATAATATTAGTAAAATGGGTAAAATTTTAGTTATAGATTCATCATGCTCATTTTAAAAAGTTCATATTTATGCATGAGCATGTTAATTTTGGATTCTTTCACTTGATTAGTTTCTTCATGAGTTACTTCTAATCTATCTCATATTTCTTTAGCAGACATGCATATTGAAATATGATTGAATTCATTAGCATTTAGGGCACAATACAAGATATTCATGGCTTTAGCATTTAGTTGGGTCATTTTTTTATCAACCTCATCCCATTCTTTTTCGAATTTGGTTGATTCCACACCATCGATAATTTTAGTGGGTGTGTGAGGGCCATTTACTATGATACTCCACATATCATAGTCAAGTGCTTGAATGAAGATTTTTATCCGAGCTTTTCAATAGGTATAGTTTGATCCATTGAAAAGTGGAGGTCGGTTAGTAGACTGCCCCTCGGCTAGAGAAGTGCCAACTTGAGTTGCCATAGATCTTTAGCTCTTTGATTGGTTAAATCAAAGTAGGGCTAGAGCACTGGACTCTGATACCACTTGTTGCCTAGCTATGCAACCCAAGAGCGGGGGGGGGGGGGTGAATTGGGTTTCTAAAAATTTTAAACTTAACTTACAACTTATGAAGATTATTTAACAATAGCAAGATAAGTAAGGAGAGTGTAATTGATCCAAGGCTAATGGTTGAATGCAAGAATGCAAGAGAATAAAGAAGTTCTAAAAGGAGAGTAATTAAGCACAAACAAACAAGAGGATTTATAGTGGTTCGGTGCCAACCTTGCACCTACATCCACTCCCCAAGTCCTACTTGGAATTCCAATCTACTAAATTGTATTCAACTTGAATACACTCGTCGGAACCTCCGACTCTAGCTATCCCAAGCTAGAAACTTATTTTCGAGTACAAGCCAATCCAATACAATCTGATTCAAGGTTCGGATCAACCTTCCCATTTTGGAATCCTTCCAAAATAAAAATAATAACTCAAAGAGAGTATTGCAATTAATTGCATAAAAAATACAGATGAAGCTCCTTTAATGAGCGAATGAAGCTTTAAATACACTTTACTCAAATAGAAGAAAGCTCTTTCTGATTTTTTAGGGTTGGAGACTTGAATGAGCGCTTGAGGAGTTGGTGGACTTGAATTAAAAGCTTCTTGAATGCTTTAAGTGGGCTCTTGCTTAGGTTGAAAAGAATGCTTGAAGAACCTCTTTCAAAAATCTCTCTCTTTTCTATCTTTGATTCCTCCTTTAAGTCCTTTTATAACTTCAAATAATGGTGGAGAGTAATCTGGAGCTGAAATAGAGCCATTAGAGTACATTAAATGAGCATTAAATGCAATTGAAATGGGTTAAAAACTAGCCTGTTGAAACTTTTTCATCATGGGGTCGACTCATAGGGTCGACTCATGCTCATGGATCGACTCATAGGGTCGACCTCTGTGGAACAAAACAGAAAATGATCGTTCTGTAATTTCGGCCTGCAAAGCAGCAGAGTCGACTCATAGGGTCGACTCATGCCAATGGATCGACTCATAGGGTCGACTCACAGAGAGTGCCAGCCAAAATTTCAGCATGTCGTTCAGCTCTTTAAGCCATGAGTCGACTCATGGGGTCGAATCAAAAATAAAAACCTGGTTTTCTTGCAAAATATACTTTCAAAAATATTAAAATTTCTCCAGTAGACTGCACGTCTTTTGTTCTTGCTCTTAGGCTTCTGAATCAGGTATTGATAAAATTATGATTTTTTCCCTAAAATGCAATTAGTCTTTTTCTAAGCCAAGATCATTAGTAATCCCCTCAAATACTTTGTAATCATCAAAATCAATTCAAGGAGCAACAAGGAGACTTTCTCCTGAGTGAGAAAATTCCCAAGTTTCTTAACTAGTCCACGTAGTTAGGTCCGATCAATTTGTTTGCATTTAGTATGCCTCTAAGTGACAGTGATATACCATTTGTGTAGTTAATCTACAATAATAAGAATACAATATAAGCGAACAACTTATGATGACATGCATTACTAGATTAGAACTTTTATCTAATTGTGTCTTCCATTATTTTATCGAACTTCATAGCCCTTAAATATGAAAATTGAGAAATATACTAATGTTTCTTAGTGGGGTTGAGATCTCTATTCCTCATAAATATCTTGTAAATAGTAAAATAAGTATTCATGAGTTCAAGAGTAGGTAACTCTTTACCAATTACACCTCTACAATTCTCAACATTTTTTTTTCTAGCCTCTAGAACACATATAGCTTTATGTATAGCATAACAAACTATAGTGTTCTATTAAGTTGACCCTTCAATACCATATGGTCATACTTAAACAATGCTGCTCTTGTGGATAGTACAAAAAATAATACTATTCAAAATATATCATAAGAATTAAAATGCACTTGGTCAACATCGTATCAATTTCTATAGTAAAACTTGTGGATAGCATAACAAGCTCACTAAGATCTTGACATAGTTATTGATCAAGTTTGAAGGAAGGCCCTTGTAATATTTACATCATTAATCAATCTAAGTTCGAAATTCAATAAGACCAAATTGGCCAGATCAGTAGGTGGGAAGCTCCCTATAGCTTTTCTTAGACACCAATAAAGTTGGTTAGGCCAGCATATGGACTTAATTAAAAAATCAGCTTTCATACTTTTCTCAACACCAATTGATCTAAAGAATTTGACTTTTGAATTGAAAGTAAATTCTGACATTACAACTTAATATAATTTTTAAGAGGAACTTTAAACTAATCTCGGTACATCCTAACTACGACTACATAACATGTACTTTACATATTATGCAATATAGCATGTAAATATAAATCACAATAGCAATCATATAATCATGCCAAAAATTCATATAAGGGTGCAATTGAAGTCATAACATATGACAAGCATATTGAACTAATAAAGCAACCCCTAATCATATTAGGCATGCATAACACCCTTAACCATACATCAATTTAAGCATGAAGCTAGTATGATAATATAAATTTTAAATTATCATAAATTCATAATTTTAATAATTAAAGTTTAAAAAATCATGGTATATATAAAGTCAAAAATATTTTTTGAGATTAAAAATCAATGCTAAAATCAATGCAACATTTTTGGCAATATACGATCAATAACAATTCTATGCAACTACTTTGCACTTGTTTGATCAAATCAGACTAGGGTGGCTCTGATACCACATTTGGGTTCTGACCACATAGTAGAAAGTAATTTTTAAAAATATTAAAATCGAACAAGTCAATAACTTTATTTTATGTAATGTCATTAGATCAAAATCATAATTCTAGATCCAATCAGCTTGATACTTAATTTTCAATTAAGTTTTGCATCAACATGATTAAATTTTTGAAAAATAATTTTTATATAAATTTTTTACATCAAATCATAAATTTTTTTAGATTAAATCTACTTTTTTATAATCAAAATAATTTTTGATTAAACAAGATTAGATGTAACTGACCATCTTCGTAACTTGCATCACATACAACAACACCTAGGGTTTCAAGATCTCGGATTTTGCAAGAAAGTAAGTTTTCTCTTTTCACTTTCTTCTTTATGGGACCTCATAGTAGCACCCCTACACATCATAAACACCCCATTGAATGGGAGGAGAGGGTCATGAAATCCTACTTGCTCCTATGACCGGACGGCCTGGTGATTATCCAATCCGAGTACTTTGCTACTCAGAACATATAATCTAAATAAATAATAATCAGATCTAAAAATAAACTAATTTAGATCTAATCTAAATTATAAATAATCAAATCTAATAATAAAAAATTAGATCTAAAGTTATATTAATTCATATCAAAACAACCTGACTCTGATACCAGTTGAAGAAAAATTACGATAGTACAATATATGCAATTAAAAAATTTTATGTAGCAAAAATAATAGATTAAATAATTTAATTCTAATCATATGTATAAGATCTAATCTTAGACTATCATATCAAGATCTTTAATATAAAAAATATATACTTTATATCTAAAAATAAAAATCACATCAATTTATCGATGCTGAAATTCTAGATCTAACTATTAGATCTACCATAGGAATCAAAATAAGTTAGAGATCGTTACCAAACAAATTTTGATCTTGATCTCTTCTAATTCAATGGTTGGAGATGATGTTCCTCAGATCACTCACAGCCACACGAAGTCATCTGGCCTCTATAGAAAAATTCACGTGAAGACTGGTGCAGATCAGGGGCTCGGAGATGCTAGTCTGCAAACAACTTTGATAGCTGACATTTTTCTTCTTCTACAAGCAACTTGGATCCTCCAAAGTGATAGGAGATCTGGAGGAGGAAGAGAGGAGGAGGAGAAGATGCTCTAGAAATAAAAAATCTATAAGAAAATTGATCATATGACATCCAAGAGAGGGGTCCCCATTTTATAGACTAGGAATTAGGACTTTCCAAAAAAGGATGCCATGAATCAATGCCAAAACCCCTTTTTGGCATCCCTAAAAATTCCAAAAAAATTATTATAATGTGGAGAAGAAATTTAGTGTCTCACACACCAAAGAATCCCTTAACAAAAATAAGAAAAAAATATAATATGACTCTAACAATATACCATTAATGAAAAATTTCTTTCCTAGTCTGCATTTTATCTCTAATTCGGATCGCATTCGAATTAGGCAAGAGATAATATTATGACTCATTAGTTATATCCAACTACCCTTATTGGATCTTCTCTCATGATATCAAAAATCACAACCCAAATCCAATTAGGCATGGAGAAATTGGCATGGATCCAGATGTGGCGCAAAAGATAAGAATAGAGTCCTAGTCTGACTTGGACTCTTCATTTTTAATTCAATGCTAATCCAAATCAAATTTGGATTGAAACCACTGATAGAAATGAATCTAATTTAAATAAAAATCTAAATATCTCATCAAATTTCTAACCTAATTAAGAATTAGCCAAGTCCTAACGATGATCGAATCAGGATCAAATTTTTTTTGTAATCGGGTTTGATCATATCAATCCCAATCTGAGTCGAATTGAATCTAATTCAATTAGACTTATTTCAAAGCTCTCTACTCAATCAAATTGAGTCAATTAGTAATTTAATTACTAATTAATTCTTCATAAATAGTAGAGTTTCAGTCTCAGTGGGACTCTCCCATAGAGCCCTGTCCGAGTAGGAGTCCTAGTTCGAGTAGGACTCTTGACCAGAGTCACAATCCAATTGGACTCTTCAGCCATCAGATCTAATCAAATCTTCTAATATGTGTGATTACATACGTTTGAACCTAAGCTGTTAGTATAGAAATAACTTTCTATACCAATCAATGTAACCATCTAGCAATGATGACCCGACGACTGGATGGGTCGAAGTGTTGCAAAGCAACCTTCTAGAACCTACTCACGTATGATTACCGTATAATTCATCTCTTTGACCCAAATGATCAAGGTGACTTAAGGTTTAACTGTCAACCCTAATTAAGTCGATCACATTATATTTCAACATTTCAAATCTATCTCATGGATTACCTTAGCCAAGATTTTGCTAAATTGAAATATACTGATGCATATCTCTTACCAATTCAGAGGGATCAATTCCATCTTGACTCATGCACCATCTTGATAAGTACTTGACTGCACCTAGTATCCTTTCATCACTAAGTTAGAAACTCAGATGATCCAGTATTAAAGTACAGTGAGTTGCTTACAAGTCACCGTGGTGGTCTCAGATCGGAGGGATACTTATACCCATACCCTTCACAAACTATTCTTGACAGCTGAGTGCTCGGCACACGATCACATTCGATGTGAATGTACTCTTACATTCCATCTGTATGCCATAATAGTATCTTCATACTCTTTGGTTAAGAGGACAATCAATTTATATGGCACACAATGACCTACACTTAATATCACTATCATCTTAGTAATAGCGTATCATTTGGTCATGAATAATTTTAAGGACTTAATGATAAATTTCCTTTATCGATTAATATATATAGTTCTAAGAATTTCATTACAACACAGGAGTTCAAAGACAGTCAATTTGTAATAAAAATGTCAAATAATTTTTATTAATAAAAATTCATATACAGTTTACAAGATGAGCACAATCGTTTAATGATTGACTTTGGGATATATTTTCAACAGAATCTTTATCCAACTTGAGATAGTTTCAAGTGGAGAAGGACTCCTCTATGCTCACTAGAAGCCACACCAAAAATAAATTCCACCCACCTCTTTTCAACATGTGAAGTTGCAGAGTCCTTCTCATGAAAGCCCTTAACTAATATGCATTGCCTTAAATTCTTAATCAGATATCTATTGATTTGTTACCAAAATTAAGTAAATTTTTTATTGCATGTAGAAGAGAAAGAGTCCTTCTGTTCTAAGTATTCATGCACTAAAAATTTAACATAGTGAATTTATTCACCACATGAGAAGTTGGAGTGCCAAAGGTTGGTACCCCTTTATCTCATGACACATCTCTTGGTCCCTTATTTATATGGGATGTTTACATGGTTGGGTGCTATGACTTTAGATTGAAACTAAAGAGGAGGGATGTGGAAATCATTAAAAAAATTTAGAAAAAATCTGAGAAAAGGCAAGAGAAAATTGAGTGGCAAAAGTTGCAAGAAAGGTGGTGAGATTTTTAGCAAGTGTTGCTTATGTGCCCTAGGATTTAATTTTTCCATATGTTGAAGCCAAATATCAAATCCTAGGTTGTGAGATATCTGAAGCATGTCTTCTTAGTGTTATTCTGGTGATAAGTTCAAAAGCAACTAGACTTTGGCATGATTATACCATGAGTTCGAAGCTGACAGTATTCTTGAGAAGACAAGGCTGTGGTAGTGCACTGATTAGGAAGAATCTTGATCAACTTTCATGTGGATCACCATTGGAGGACTTCTACTTTGGAGTCTCATGGAGAACACCAACGTGCCACTTCATCCTTTTTGATGAAAGTAAAATTTTATCTTTTTTGTATGCTTATTTTTATTTTATCGATATTGGCAAGGTGATTCTAGGGTTTGGATTTTGGTTTGATAGTTTTATTTGATAAAGCTATTGATATGTTTATTTTTAAAATTTTAAAAATCATTTTTCACTGTGTGGCCAAAATCTAATGAAGTTTGATTTTTATTTAAGAGTGTGTATCCTTGAATCATCTATGAAAATAGATCAACACATAGATCCTTCCTTTGAGGTAGATGAGTCTCTAGTCTATAATATAGAGATACTGAGTGATGAGTGTAGATAGTTGTTAGAGAATAACTAGTACTGAGCGTGACTATACGAGAGATCACTTGAATTTCTATCGATCGTCAGTAATCATCTCGATGCTGTAGTTGTGTGAATGTCATTTGATCTATGTTGGTATGATTTCTCGTAGTGTGGCTGTTAGAGTTTGACTAACACATAAACATGATCTCATTGAGACCTTGTAGTGGATGTTGATAACAGTTGGTCCACTGTAGGAGTAGAGTACACATCTAGATAAATTTATCGATCTTGATAGAGAGTAGTCCTATAAAATTTTGAGGCTAAGTCTAAGAGTCTGTGGTCATAGCAGTGTGATTGATGAAAAAAAATTTCATGAGGATCACAAATAGACTTGAGCTGATCGAATCTATTATATGACTGATGATGAGGTTTGATGATTTATCCATGATCTGCCATCTAGTTAGAACTCATGATAGAGGGATAGAATCATATGTGAACTACATCTTGAGGTTCTATTTTGGTTCTACTAGATTACCACTATATACTGCTAGGTATCACTGACGGATTGTGAGAGCTTACTAAGATTACTCAGGATCAATAATTCTTGATGAGTTAAGAGTGGAATTATTTCGATCCATTGAAAGGAGTTTCAATAATACTATGATAGAGATCATGATATATCTCACTATCAGATAGAATTAAACTTATAGGATCACATAATAAAGAGATTAGATCTGAAATAATAATTGGGCTTATAAAGTCTTAATTGGGTTAAGAGAAATCTTATTGGATTCAAGATAACCTTGCTAGCACATGGTGGAACCAATTTTCTCTCTGCGCTTAAATTTTTTATTTGATAAGATTAATTCAAGTTAATTATCTACTAATAATTTTAGTGAATTAGATTCATTGGGCTCTAATTGTTGGATGCTTAGGATTTTGGATCATATACATTAGGAGTTCAAACTTTTAATCAATTTTTTTAATTATTTGCATTGGAGTGCCACTTGATTTGATTAAGTTGGGTATGCCCACTTAAAAGAGGGCATGAAGAACCAGCATGGGCATCCCCTAAGCCCTATGTGCATGTGAAAAAGTAGGTGAAAAGCCTTCATTAGTTGGCACTTTATGTATATCCCAAACGGGGTCAAATATCTAAGGCTATAAGGATTCTTAATGCAAGTAAAATTTATATTATAGGGCTATTTAGTTTTGAATATGATTCAAATCTTTTATCTATTAAAAGAACCTTCTCCAAGGCTCTTATAATCAGATTTGTAGTAGCTCCTATGCCTCCTAAGGTCTCCCCACACCTCCCTCTCCTCTCCCATTTGGTTCCAATGCCCAAAGGTATTGGGCATCCTCCATCTCCATGCCCAAGAGGAGCTTGGGCATCCCTCTTTTCTTATTGATTTTTAGATCTTGGTTGTTTTATAATCAAGGAAAGGAAAGTAAGAAAAGAAGAGAAGAAAAAGATCAAAGAAAGAATCAAAGAGTTGATCATGATCTAGACTTCATTTAGATTTGCAGGATAATTATTCTTGAAAGAAAGATCAATACCAAAGAGGACTGTTTCAGACTGATCTTGAGTGGATATCCATAGAGGTCAGACATGTGTGTAGTTAAGAAAGAACCTACTCTCTTTCAAATCTAGACTTAAAGAAAGAAATTATGAAACAGGTATGTGATTTGATCACCTATTTAATTTTAGTACAAAATTTAGCATGTTTTCATTTCAGCATATAAAGTAGATCTTTGTGTTCTATTTTTATGCATGTATGATTTAGATTAAAAGATTTTTATTTTTTTATTTTTTATATTATTTAAAAAAAATTGAAATGCACATGCATGCCTCATTATGAAATTCCAACAGTGGTATCAGAGCCATGGATTTCATATGCATGAAATTGACATATATATTTTTGAAAAGAGTATCAAAATCATTTTTTTGATACATGAGATATATAGATGATTACTTTGAATCTAAAATTTATTTTTAGATTTAATTTTTAGATCATATATTCAATATGTGAAGGCATACATAGATCTGAAATTTATTTTAGATAGGATTCTAGTTTATGTATATGTGATATATAGATACATGCATAAATTTAAAAATTATTTTAATCTAATTTATGATTCGTATATGAGATGTATAATTATATATTTAGATCTAAAAATTAGTTTTAATATAATGTATAATTTATATATGAGATATATGATACCATATAATGATTTGAATTTTATTTAGATCTGAATTTTACATACATATATGAGATATATGCTTGTATGTTAAATCTGAAAATTAGTTTTATGATTCAAACTTATCTATCATGCAAAGAATTTAGATCCAAAATTTAGTTTTAGAATCTGAAATTTATGTTCATGCATGAGGATTTTGATCATGGGTAAATCAAAAATTAGGTCATGTAATTAGATTGTATCTAGGATTTTTGATTTGAGCATAATGAGTCTAATTCGATTAAGTAATTAATCAAACCAAATCGAGTATTGATTAGGATTAGATCAATTAAGTTTAAAATCATATAATTATTATTGATCGAATCGATTAAATTCCATATATAGAATCGATTAACCTAAGAACTTAATTTGGCTCAATGGCTTAAGTTTGATTCGCTTAAGCTAACCTATTTGTACTAATTAACTTATTGATGTCTAAGATAAGTAATTGAGAGATGGTTATTTAATTAATTTTATTTGCTAATCTAGTCAATTTATTGGTGTCTACAGAAAGCAATGGGGGACCCCACCGATCATCACTTATCTGATCAATTTGGAAGATTGTGTTTTGAATAAGGATGCTTGTCGGTTTGGTTTAGCCCACACCAATTAGATCGATTATATGATGATTGATTAGATAAAACTTAAATCTAAATCTCTCCATAAATATTAAGTCCATAGGTCTTTCACCATTATAGATGTGCAAGCGTGGTATTAGTATTGATTATTCTCGACTAGTCACAATGGTTCAATTGCATCGAAAACATGCAACAACTCTATTACCAAAAATTTACTCTAGGATAGGGATGGGATTGGGCCTAATAACTATTAGATCAGGGTCCCAATGAAGGTTTTGCACTTGCTTGTAAATGGTGGGTCAGATTTAACTGTTAGGTGAGCCCACATAACTATTAAGTGAGCCTACATAACTTAGAGACCAAGTCACTGCAACATGCTTAGAGAAGCATCTGGACAAAGACTTATCTATGCATCAGTGTGCAGGTCACCAATAACTGTTAGATAAGGTGCATGGCATCAGTAGGACTATAGTACCCACTAGAAATTCAGTTGTCATGTTAAGATTTTTACTTCCCATCCGAGGAGTAGAGGGATCTGAAAAAATAGTAGAAGTCATTGTTTGCTTCTTAAAGTCCCTATAGCAAATATAAATTTAAAGTATAAATTTGAATCTTTACTCTCATAGTTAAACCATGTCAGCTTCAAACCTTCTAGCCTTCATCCTTAAGTCCAATCATTTGACTGGAACTAATTATAAAAAGACTGGCTTAAAAACTTTGAGATTGTCTTGACTTCTAAAAAATTAAGCTATGTACTTGATCAAAAATATCTAGTATTACCAAATCATCCTACTGCTGAGCAATAAACAATATATGAAAAATAGATGGATGAAGACAGTCGGGTTAACTGCTATGCACTGGCTTCCATATCAAACGAGTTACAAAGCCAACATGAGCATATGCCCACTATCAGGATTATTGAAAGAATAATACCCTACAAGCCAATTGTATATGAAATGTGATAGGATATTTATTATAATTTATCTTCCAAGCTCATGTACATTGATATTTATATTAATAAAATAGATATTTTTGATTCATTATATGCTGCATCTTATTATTTTTAAGATTATAATGAACCCTAAAGGTCTGGACAATGATTTTAGAACTGTGATAAGATATGTCACGCCCCCGACCCGAGATTGTGAATCGAGGGTCATGGCAACCGCCGCATACTCATAGAAAACTCTTCCCATAAGCATGCAAGGCATCTTATCATGCTATCCTAAAAACAACAGTGGAATAATTATTCAATAATTTAAATCCAAAACATAACGACCTAAATTTTTTTTTTTAATATCTCAATAAATTCAACAACAATCCAAAGGCTTTGCATCAAATTCAATAAGTCTTTCAACCTAAAATAAAAGTATGAAGATACTGCTTCTGATCACTCTTCCATTCATATCTTGTATCATCTTAATTCCTCAACATCTGAAAAAATAGTAAAATAAGAGGTAATGAGCTAGACAGCCCAATAAGCAATGATCACTTCTCAACAGATTTCATCAGGCATATAAGTAAATAATCATTTATAGAAAATAAGCATATAGAGTTCATCAATTCAAAATCAATTTCAATTATGCAATATAATTCATGCCAAATTTATTTCTTTTTTGAAAATTCAAGTTTCTTTCGAGATTTTAATTTCTTTTGTTCTTCAATTCTTTTCGTCAACCATGAGCTATGACCACATTTTCCCTGTGGCAGGGTCATAATACCGCGTATCTTCTTGCGGTAGGCTGCGAATCATCTGGTAGCCATGTCCTTTGGAACCGCTGGTCTTGCTGGCGGTTTGTCGCTGGTCTCTCTGGCGACATGTCGTTGGTCTCGCTGGCGACATAAACCCTCAAGACAATCAATTGCCAATGTATATGCCCCCATTGGCAGGGTCCTTTACATAGTCAGGTTGTCAATTCATAATATTTTTTATATCATAATTCTTCATAAATCATGTTTCATATTCTAATTTCAATAATAAAATATATAATCATGTAGTATCGAAATAAATTAATATAATGCATCATGAAATTAATATATTCAATCATGCTTTATCATAACATTTCAAATAAGATATTTCCATAACAAAATATCATTCATCCAATTCATGCATCGTTTCACAAATCATGTCAGAAAAATATATTATAATTTATCGATAAATCTAGAAAAAGTAAAATATTACTTACCTCGAACGCACTCCAATAAATCCACATAATTCTATAAATTTTCTTCCAAAAATTTTGTTCGTAGATCATATCGCAATATCCCATGATCAAACATCCACAATCCTATACATAATCAATTTCAATAATTAGAAAGAATACGAATACCATATTTCAACCGTTTAGATTGGGTCCGATCATCTAATTTCATCTAATCAAAATCTAATTAGGATCTAAACAATCCAAAGTTTGACTATCAGATCAAATCGGATTCGAAGTGATAGGACCGAGGTTTCTTCATCGATTTCATAAAATCAAGTGGAGAGAGAAAATCAGAGGAGAGAGAATTCATGAGGTACAATTCGAATTGATCAGGTGACACAATCCAACATTACGATTGGTCCAATATCTCAATTGGTGAAATCAACATGATCAAATCAAGTCATGGCTAGATCGAAATCATAGATAATCAAATCTAAAGATTCATGGTCCGATTAAGGTGGGTGCCAGTACGTTGTCAGACAATCATGGATCAGGGTTCTTCATTAGAATCAGATCAGGATTATTAAAAGAAATTTCTTCATTCACTAACCTTTTTAGAGAGAGAATCAATCAAGAGAGAGAATATTTTAGAGAGAGAAAATTCTAGAGAGAGAAAATTCATCTTGAATTCTTCAGACAATATAATTCAACAAATTCAATCGATCAGATCAAATCATGCTAAGATTATCATGTGGATAATTTAATAAAATTATAGAAATTAAAATCTTAAAAATATCTAATCTGATCAAAGTAGGTGTCGGTATACCGTCCGACGATCACAGATCAAAAATCTATCATGAGGATCATTTAAATTCATCATCATTCATCTCAAAATTTTAAAAATCTTAGGAGAGAGAAATAATCTAGAAAAAAAATTTAGAGAGAGAAAGTAGAGAGAGAAAGATCAATTTTAGAGAGAGAAAATACTAGTTCAGGCTGAAGAGAGAGAGGGAAGAGAGAGAAACTCTCTTCCTCATATTTTATTATTTATATCATTATTTATTAATTAATTTAATAATTTTTCTTTTCTTCTTCTTTTCTTTCCCTCTTTTTTTTCTTCACGGAAGAGAGAGGAGAAAAAATCTTATTTATTATTATTATATTATTATTATTTTTTTTCTTTCTTTTTTTTCCTTTTCCTTTTCCTTTTTCTTTTCTTTTTCTTCTTTTTCTTTTCTTTTTCTTTTCTTTTCCTTCTTCTTTTCTTTTTCTTTTTTTTCTTTTCCTTCTTCTTCTTCTTCTTCTTTTTTTTTCTTTCCCATGGGTTTCTTTTGGGTTGAAACAGGGGACCTTGAGGTCCCCTCGTTGGGTGGCCGGCCGGTGGTACAACCGACGTGGGACGATCGTCGGCAGGAGAGGAGACGATCCGGCGGCAAGGGGTGGCCAAACCAGTGGTCGACGGTGACCACCGGCGACGAAAAAATGATAAAAAGGAAGATTCTTCCGCAACAAAATTCGGCGACTCCGGTCGCCGGCGAGCATGCACATCGGCATGGGAAGGAAGGGGGAGGAGAGAGGAAGGGGAGGAAGCTTACCTCCGACGCCGGCGAGGCTTTTCCGGTGAGAAATTGGATGGCACAAGGATGGGTCTCCGTGAGGAAATTTCTGACGATTGCCGCCGTTTTGCCCCGGGATTCTTTGGTAGGAAGAAGGGAGAAGGGTCTCCCCTTTAAATAGAACCAAAGGAGAGGAGTTTGACTCCTCTCCGGTGAGGTTTCCGACTCCGATTAGGAGCCGGTCGGGAGAAGAAGACTCCCTGCGGGAGTCTTCATCATTTTTTTTTTTTTTTGGTTTGTTTGGGCTAGCTGGGCTATCACAAGATAATACTAGTGAGACCTAATTCCTCAATAGTCTTGATCTAAAATATTCTTAATTGTTGGTACATTGAGTCGAAGATCAATGATACCGGTAAGACTGACATGTCCTATGTATGCTCAGAAATAAGGATGGTTGATCTCATAACCACTTATGTGGTGGCACTAATACAAGGATATGGGTACTTATTAGAGAATTAGTTCACTAAATTAACCTATGAGAGAATATCAGATGGAGTCTTATTTATATGTCAACTGATGATTCTCTAGTGGGAGGTGTGTAAGTGATCCTCTGACCTGAGGTCACCATGGTACCTTATGTAGATGGATCCATATTTTGGTTCGCTACCTAACTTATTTTTTTGATTCTTATGTGAGGTATTCTAGATATGATGAAGTATGTATAGAGATTGTGAGTGATCAATAAGGGATCAGTCACTCCTAATAAGGGGAGCGAACATCCTATATGATCTCATAGGTTGGTGATTTGAAAGTCTTTGGCCAAAGCAAGATGATAATTAGAAAAAAAATTTTAATATATTATCAATTGAATCATCACCTTCAGATCGAGATACATATAGATAAATAATTAGATTTGATATATTTTCATACCCACAGCTCATCTGAAATATTGTTTGACTGAAGGATTGAATTACATGAGAACTTACTGTTGAAGGATATTTTGATAATTTTTTATCAAAATTTTAAATCTTCGGATGGCCATGATACATTGCTAGACATCAATTTTGACTTATAAATTTATTATAATTAAAAGAATTTAATTCTGGAGTTAATTTGGAAGAGTCTAAGTTGATTGAAACTCTTCGGATGACCTAATCTCATCGGATTAAGGTTACGTCGAAAGTCTGGATCTACTGCTGGCTAAATTTGAAACTGTTGGTGCAAAAATCTGCTTGCGTCGGAGAAGCTGGAGTCGGGGAAGCCGCGGTCGCCGTCGGAACCTGCAAGGGAAGTCTAAACCGGAGGTGGGGTTGCTCCGGCAAGACCCTCCGATGCTCAAGTCAGTTCTCTGCCTCAACAAGAATGGAGTGCTCGAACGGAGAATTTAGCAGAGTTTTAAGATAAGAAAATGAGCTTAAAGAATAACGTATCTGAGTCCCCCTTTTATAGGCGGAGGGGGCAACGGATTGATGGCGACACCTGTAACCGTCTGGTAGTGGGCCGCCCGTGGTCAGGGGAATTTATTGCGAGAGCTAGTGGAGCGGAATCGTGGCCATCACCGCAGCTCGCCATGTGGAATCGGTTGCAGGGAGTGGAGCAGCGCCCGTTGTCGTGACTTGCCAGCGGATGGGAGAATCGCCCGGTATCCGTCGCAGGAGGTGGAGCAGGTTCGTGGCCGTTATCGTGGCCTGCCAGGGGGTAGTGGAGCTGTGCGGAATCCGCCATAGGAAGTGGGGGCAGGGCGGCGACGGTTACTGCGGCTTGTCAGGGAATGATGGAGCTGCGTGAAATCCGTCACAGGAAGTGGAGCAGGGTCGTGGTCATTTTGGTGGCCTGCTAGGGGGCGCGGATCTGTTGATTGAGGCTCGGCGACGGTCGGAGCCTGGCCTCTGTAGAGGTCCGGGAGAGGTCCTCCTGGCTGCCGGGGTCGTGGGCGGAGTCTGACCTCCGTGGGAGTCCGGGCGGAGCTGCACTGCAGGGGATGTCGGAGGCGGAGCCCGGCTCCCATAGGAGTCCAGGCGGAGCTGTGCTGCAGCTGATGTCGGAAGCGGAGCCCGGCTCCCGTAGGAGCCCGGGCAGAGCTGCTCTGTAGCTGATGTCGGAGGCGGAGCCCGGCTCCCATAGGAGTCCGGGTGGAGCCCTCTTGGAGCTGAAGTTGCGGGCGGAACCCGGCTCCCGTAGGAGTCCGGGCGGAGTCCTCTACAATCAAAGTTAGAGGTGAAGTCAGCAGTTGATACTGAGAGCGGAGCCTGGCTCCCGTAGGAGTCCGGGCGGAGCTATGCTGTAGTCGATGTCGGAGGCGGAGCCCGGCTCCCGTAGGAGTCCGAGCGGAGCTGCTCTGTAGCCGATGTCGGAGGCGGAGCCCGGCTCCCGTAGGAGTCCGGGCGGAGCTGTTCTGTAGTCGCGGCGGAGCCCGGCTCCCGTAGGAGTCCGGGCGGAGCTGTTCTGATGTCGCGGTGGAGCCCAACTCTCGTAGGAGTCCAGGCGGAGCTGTTCTGTAGTCGCGGTGGAGCCCGGCTCCCGTAGGAGTCCGGGCGGAGCTGTTCTGATGTCGCGGCGGAGCCCGGCTCTCGTAGGAGTCCGGGCGGAGCTGTTCTGTAGTCGCGGCAGAGCCCGGCTCCCGTAGGAGTCCGGGCGGAGCTGTCCTGATGTCGCGGTGGAGCCCGACTCCCGTAGGAGTCCGGGCGGAGCTGTTCTGTAGTCGCGGCGGAGCCCGACTCCCGTAGGAGTCCGGGCGGAGCTGTCCTGATGTCGCGGCGGAGCCCGGCTCCCGTAGGAGTCCGGGCGGAGCTGTTCTGTAGTCGCGATGGAGCCCGGCTCCCGTAGGAGTCCGGGCGGAGCTGTCCTGATGTCGCGGTGGAGCCCGGCTCCCGTAGGAGTCCGGGCGGAGCTGTTCTGTAGTCACGACGGAGCCCGGCTCCCGTAGGAGTCCGGGCGGAGCTGTCCTGATGTCGCGGTGGAGCCCGGCTCTCGTAGGAGTCCGGGCGGAGCTGTTCTGTAGTCGCGGCGGAGCCCGGCTCCCGTAGGAGTCCGGGCGGAGCTGTCCCGATTCCGTCGAGGGTTTCGGCTGTGGGTATTTTATACCCAACACCAGTCCCCCTACTTTCGAGTTTGAATTTCAAGCGAAGGAAGTACACAGAGAGAGAGATGGGCACAGCCGGAACCGTCCCTTCGAATCCTGCGCACGCCGCCTCCAGATATTTTGGCATTAAATGAGCGCGTGCCGGAGTCTTTTCGAATTGGAGCGGTACGAGGGGATGCTTCGAAAATCTCATAGGTACACTGGCCTAGGTACGGTGCAATTATGACCCTGCCAACCGTCAGCCACTTTTAGCCGTCTGCCAGGGGGAGTGGGACACGTGCCGGATGTGGACTGGCCAGGGGGATTCGCGATCATTATGGCGTCGGATCCCAGGGTCTATTTAAACCCGTCCTTCCCCCCTTCAGGCATCCTACTCCATTCCTGAGTTTTCACTGGTGTCTGTCTTCTCTTCGAGAGCCTGCTCTAGTGAACGTCTTCTCGAGCCGTAGGCGCCTCCCGTTTCTCGTCCCCCAGGTCCCTCAGAGCAATATAGGTTAGTGCCAACCTTCTTCTCACCGCCTAGGGGCTTCTTCTCTCTTTATTACTTTTGTGTCTCCCTCTGAGTTAGCCTTCAACGTCTCGTTCCCCTTTCGGTCTGTCTTTTTAGGGTTCTTTAGATCCTCCCTTCGAAACTACCCAGAATGTCTTCCAACTCTTCTGCTCCCGTCAGTTCTGAGAGTTCTTCTGCTTCGAACCCCCAGGTCGCTGCCTCTGCGGATGAGCCTGCGTCTGGGGCAGGGCCTCGCCCGATTTTTGCACCGGACGCCATTCCATGTTCGTCGACTCCGGATGAACTCCTTCTAATAAGGGTTCGGTATGGGGTTCCTCCGGAGTACGACCTGGAGCTACCTGGCCCCTCTGATCGGGCTAGCGCTCCTCCTCCTGGTCGCTTCTGTTTGTATCAGGAGGCGTTCCGTGCCGGACTCCGACTTCTGCTTCCTGTCTTCGTTTCTGCCTTCTTCCGCTTCTTAGACATTTCTCTCGCCTCCGTAGCCCCGAATTCCTTTAGGTTTTTGATAGGGTTTCTCTCTCTCTGCCACATAGCCGAGGTCCAGCCGTCCCTCTCCTTGTTCAGGCATTTTTACACCTTCAAACGCCATCCTTCGGCGAAGGACTGGTGGTACTTCTCCCCCCAGTTTGGTAAGAAGGGGTTGCTGAAGGGTGCCCCTTCTTCGATTCACAATTGGAAGGGGAAATTTCTCTTTGTCTACTGCCCGACCCTGAAACTGGGCCTGCCCCCTTGGGGGTCTCTGAGGGATTCCGCCCGTCGGGCTCCCAGCCTGGGAGAGGACGACCTCCAGGCCGCCCAGAAGCTTCTAAGTTATCCCGCTCCTTCCCTTCCTAATCTTCTGAGGGAGCAGCTTCTTTTCAACATCGGCCTGAGCCCTCAGGATCCAACAAGTATTTATCTTTTCTTTTCTTGCCTCCTTCTTCTTCTCTTCACTTTTTCCTTCCTGCTCTTTTCTTTCTCTTTCTTTTCTCTCTCTCCCTCTTTTTTTTTTTTTTTTTTTTTTTGACTCTGGACTGATCGGTGTCGCTTCTTCTTTCTTTTTTCTTTTTCTCTCTCTTTTTTTTTTTTTTTTTAGCAATGGACGCCGAAGCCACGCGGATGCTCGTCAAGGGCATGAGAGCTCAGAAGAGGAAGGGAGCGACGGCCTCCGGATCGGCGAAGAGGGCCAGGGCGGAGGAGACGAGCTTGGCTGCGCCCGTCCAGGCGACCCCGGCCATCGACATTCCTTCGGATGCCGAGCCAGTGGCCCCCCGGGCTTTCTCGAGGAGCCCGCCGACTGGGGTCCCCGTTCTGGGGGTTCGCCCCACGGAGGCGCCCGCCGTGGGGAGGAGGAGGAAATCGGTGGCTCACAGGGCGAGCAGTCACCGAGCCGCTGCAGACGAGTCCGCCTGCTCCGAGGGGGGATCGGAGAACCCCTTCAACGACAAGGACCTGATCAGGCGGCTGCTCGATGGCTGCATCCTGTCCGATGTCGTGGAGAGGATCGACCGCACCGATCCCGAGCAGCGGGCTTGGGACTCCTTGGGGTCCTTCCTTGAGGTAAGCGGATGTTTATTTGCATGGTCACTCGGCCTTTGTTGTAATTCTCTATCCGTCCTTGCAGATTGGGCACCAGCTCTTCGCCTATGTTGAGGCGACGAGCCGCATGAGAAGGGACCTCCTTCAGGCGGAGGAACGCTGCCAGGTCGAGGTTGCTCGCCTCCAAGCGAAGATGGCCGAAGTAGCCGCCCTCCAGGAGGCCCTGGAGAGGGAGAGGCAAGCCCGAGAAGAGGAGAGACAAGCCCGGGAGGAGGAGAGACGAATCTTGGAGGAGTCGGCGAGGAAGGCGGAGGCCGAGGTCGCCCATTTGGCCGAGCAAACTCCGGTCCTGGTCTCGGAGGCCAGGGCCCTTGTGGTGGAGGAGTTCAAGGCCTCCGCGGAGATGAGAGAACTGAACGTCCAGTTCGGCCAGGAGGTGTTCACTAAGGGGTTCGAGCTCTGCCAAGAGAAGGTGGCCAGCAGATACCCCGACCTCGATCTCGGCTTCTTTGAGGAGTCTGAAGATGAGGCCGGCCCTTCGTCTGCCGCCACCGCAGTCGCACCCCCCGCACCGAGTTCTCCACCTCCTGCCCCTGAGGTCTGAGACCTCCGATCTTGTGCCCTTATTTTGTCACCATATTTCCTTTCTGTTTGTCTTCAAAATTATTCAATCAATAAAGTCAAATTTCTTGTTGTGGATGGCCTCTCCTTCCCCTCCTCCTCATTTCTTCCTTTCTTCTTGTAATGAGTCGGTCTTTGACGTTTGCACCTTTCGATGGCAGTGCCCTGCTGAAGCACTCCCCTTGCCCCTGGGGGTCCCGTTGAAGTCAACTATCCAGCGGTTGAAAAAGGAGGTCCTCCACCTGACGAAGAAGTTGAAGAAGTCGGAGGGCGAGCTCCGCAAGTCGAGAGAATGCCATTCCGAAGCCGCCGCTGAGGCCGCCCACTTTAGGAGTCTCCAAGTGAAGGCGATCATGGATTACAGCCGGAGGAAGGCAAACTTCACAAAGGAGCTTGAGGAATATAAGAAGAGCACCAGCGACTGAACTTGGGCTCAAGAAGCCAGAATCAGTGCCCTTAAGGTGGAGCTATCAGCTGCGAAGAGGAAGATCGACCAGCTGGAAGGAAACTCATCCCGGCTCCTGGCACGGGTTGACGATAAATAGAAGTGGTCGCAGAAGGTCTCCGACCTCCAGAAGCAGCTTCAAGACGCTGAGATGAGCCACGACGTGCAGCGGGCCAGCTGGCACCGGCAAGTGGAAGAGTACAAAGGGAGATTTCGAAAGGCGGCGGACGAGGTCGTTTGTCTCCAGAGGCAGCTGGTTACTAGGGCGCAGCTTACTTCCGCCCAAGATACCGAAGAGCTCCAAGCCCTGAGAGGCACTGTCGAAGGGATTTCTGTCTCTCTTTGGGGAGAAGACAGTCGAGCTGCAACAAGTGAGAATCCAACTGGTGCTGGAGCGGAAGGCCGTCGCGGACGTAGAGGTGGAGTCCGAAGTTTTGCGGAAGTGGCGTCGAGAAGCGGAGGCTGAGAGTCGGCGACTTCATCAGGCGCTCCAGGATACGCTGCGGAAGAAGGAAAAACTAGAAGAAGCAATGGAGAACCTGAGGCAGTCCTGGTTGAGGGATGGAGGTGATAACCCTAGGTCGGAGGAAGCAGGGCCTCCTTAGAGCTCTTTTGTCTTTATGTAGTTATTTTCTTTTTGTCGTTTTGTCCTTCTTTCCCTGGCCGTCCAGGCCTTGTAGTGCGTATATCGGAAATGGAAAAAAGAGCGCTTTGTGTTACCTTGTCCATGCGTAGCACTGATATTGTCGTCTGTTGAACCTTTCTTGTCGTTTGGCTTGTTTGTCGTAGATGTCGTCGTGGGGGGGGCTCTTTCCTTTCATCCGACTTTGTTATGCGGTCGAGTTTCGCCACCATTGTTGACCCTTGCTGCAGAAGTGGTGGATGGAGCCCGGCTTCCGTAGGAGTCCGGGTGAAGTCTTCCTTGGCGGCGGAACCCGGCTCCCGTAGGAGTCCGGGTGAAGTCTTCCTTGGCGGCGGAACCCGGCTCCCGTAGGAGTCCGGGCGAAGCCTTCCTTGGCGACGGAACCCGGCTCTCATAGGAGTCCGGGTGAGGTCTTCTTTGGCGACGGAACCCGGCTCCCGTAGGAGTCCGGGTGAGGTCTTCCTTGGCGGCGGAACCCGGCTCCCGTAGGAGTCCGGGCGAAGTCTTTCTTGGCGACGGAACCCGGCTCCCGTAGGAGTCCGGGTGAAGTCCGTCTTGGCGGTGGAACCCGGCTCCCGTAGGAGTCCGGGTGAAGTCTTCCTTGGCGACGAAACCCGACTCCCGTAGGAGTCCGGGTGAGGTCTTCCCTGGCGGCGAAACCCGGCTCCCGTAGGAGTCCGGGCGAAGCCTTCCTTGGCGATGGAACCCGGCTCCCGTAGGAGTCCGGGTGAGGTCTTCCTTGGCGGCGGAACCCGGCTCCCGTAGGAGTCCGGGGAAGTCTTCCTTGGTGATGGAACCCGGCTCCCTAGGAGTCCGGACCTTCCATTTTTCTCGAGCCGGTGCGAGGTTCTCCTCCCTTACTAGCCTTACTTGTGGGGGCGCGTTAGGGCGCTGTAAGGCCTCTCCCCTCCGGTCTAAAAGAACCGGGCCTTCGACTTTGCTCATGTCAGGATGAGGTTCTCCTCCTGTTCCTGACATGGCTGTGGGGGCACATTAGGGCGTTGCAAGGCCTCTCCCCTCATTCGGTCTAAAAGAACCGGACCTTTGACTTTGCTCAAGTAGGGCGAGATTTTCCTCCTGTCCTAACAGGGCTGTGGGGGCACATTAGAGTGTTGTAAGGCCTCTCCCCCATCCGGTCTAAAAGAACCGGGCCTTTACTTTGCTCAAGTTAGGACGAGATTTTCTCCTGTCCCTAACAAGGCTGTGGGGGCACATTAGGGGCATTGTAAGGCCTCTCCCCCCCATCCGATCTAAAAGAATCGGGCTTTTGACTTTGCTCATGTTAGGGCGAGGTTTTTCTCCTGTCCCTAACAAGACTGTGGGGGCACATTAGGGCGTTGTAAGGCCTCTCCCCCCATCCGGTCTAAAAGAACCGGGCCTTTGACTTTGCTCATGCCAGGACGAGGTTCTCCTCCTGTTCCTGGCAGGGCTGCATTTTTGGAGGGATCAGATCCAGTCATAATACATCCACACTAGGTGGGAGGGGCACGTTAGGCAGAAAGAAAAGTAGATTCAAGGCGAAATAGTAAGTGATACATTTACAGTTTTTTCGCTCCTCCTTGAGGCCCTCCGGTGATGGAGTCGATGGTCCCGATGGGAGGTCGGTCCCCGGGTTGCTCCTCCCTTTTCTGCGGTTCAGGCGGTGGGAGGGCTCTTGGCCGGTCTCCCCTACCCTCAGGCCTGCGATGGATGAATCTGTCGAGTCGACCTCGCCGAATGAGCTCCTCGATCTCGTCCTGGAGCTGGATGCATTCCTCCGTGTCGTGGCCATGGTCGCGGTGGTAGAGGCAGAACTTGTTGGGGTTGCGCTTCCCGGGGTGTGTGCGCATCCTCTCCGACCTAGGGAGCTGCTCCCTGACCTCCATCAGTACCTGGGCCTTCGAGGCATTGAGGGGGGCGTAGTTACGGAATTTCCCTGGTGGGGAACCCCGCTGAAACCTGCTGTCCGGGCTTCTCTGCCTGCGTGCCCGGGGTGGAGTATGGGCGCACTTATGTCCAGGAGGGGATCGGGAGTGAGGTCGGGTTTCCTTTGGCCTCTTCTCAACTGCGGGCTTACTCGAATCTCCCGCCTGACGCTCCCTTGCTGTCTCTTCGTCCTTCATTTTGAAGGCCTCTTCCGCTCGGGCGTATCCTTCAGCCCGAGCCAGTAAATCGGCAAAATCTCTGGGGTACTTCTTTTCCAGGGAGTACAAAAGATCATTCTTCTGAAGGCCACCTTTCAGGGCGGCCATGGCAACCGACTGGTCCAAGTTTCGGACCTCCAACGCCGTGATGTTGAAGCGATTGACGTAGGCCCTTATGGACTCCCCTTCCCTCTGCTTGATGTTAATGAGGGACTCCGAACCCTTCCGGGGACACCGGCTGCTGACAAAATGGGCCACAAATTGGTGGCTCATTTGATCGAAAGAAAAAATGGTACCCGGCTTCAGAGTCGAGTACCAGTTCCTCGCTGCTCCCTTCAAGGTAGACGGGAAAGCCCAGCACAAGATGGCGTCAGGAGCGCCGTGAAGCAGCATCATCGTTCGAAAGGCCTCCAGATGATCAACTGGGTCCGACGTCCCGTCGTAGCTTTCGAACTGGGGAAGGTTGAAGTTCGGCGGGATCGGTTCCTGCATAATCATTTGGGAGAAGGGAGGGTCAGTGCAAATATCCTCACCATAAGCGGGAGGCACGTGGCGGAGTTCTTCGATCCGCCGATTCATCTCCTGGAGCCTCCGATCCAGGAAATCCTCTCGACTTCGAGTCTCGAGGGTCCTTTGGCAGAACGGGGGCAGGGATCTTCCAGGAGTGGAGTCGTGATCCGATTGAGGGCTCTCTACCCTCGGATTCGCCTTCCCGGGCAGGACGGGGCGGCTGGCCCAGGTGGCCCGCCCCACCGTCGGGTTCTGGCATTCCGGAGATGCCCCCTCCGGATGCGCCGACGCCTGTGGTTGCTGCTGCTGCATTGCTTGCACGGCTTCGACGAGGCCTTTGACCTACTGCGCCAGCAAGTCAAACTGCTCCGCGCCGACCGCCGCCGCCGGAGGGGGAGGAGAAGGAGGCTGAGAAACGGGAGGGGAGGCCGGAGCCTGAGATCTGGCCGCGGAGGCCGTGGACCGTTGGGTGGATGCCTTGCGCGGAGGCATCGAGTGTCGATCTCGTAGGGGAAGATTAGGAGCGGGTGACGGAGAAACGGTCGGAGGTGGCTCCGTTGAACACTCCTTTAAGAACAAGGGTGCTGGGAAGACACGAGCCCTTCCTCTAGCGCCAATCCTGTTGGTGCAAAAATCTGCTTGCGCCGGAGAAGCTGGAGTCGGGGAAGCCGCGGTCGCCGCCGGGACCTACAAGGGAAGTCTAAACCGGAGGTGGGGTTGCTCCGGCAAGACCCTCCGACGCTCAAGTCAGTTCTCTGCCTCAACAAGAATGGAGTGTTCGAACGGAGAATTTAGCAGAGTTTTAAGATAAGAAAATGAGCTTAAAGAATAACGTATCTGAGTCCCTCTTTTATAGGCGGAGGGGGCAACGGATTGATGGCGACACCTGTAACCGTCTGGTAGTGGGCCGCCCGTGGTCAGGAGAATTTATTGCGAGAGCTAGTGGAGCGGAATCGTGGCCATCACCGCAGCTCGCCATGTGGAATCGGTTGCAGGGAGTGGAGCAGCGCCCGTTGTCGTGACTTGCCAGCGGATGGAAGAATCGCCCGGTATCCATCGCAGGAGGTGGAGCAGGTTCGTGGCCTGCCAGGGGGTAGTGGAGCTGTGCGGAATCCACCACAGGAAGTGGGGGCAGGGCGGCGACGGTTACTGCGGCTTGTCAGGGAATGATGGAGCTGCGCGGAATCCGTCACAGGAAGTGGAGTAGGGTCGTGGCCGTTTTGGTGGCTTGCCAGGGGGCGCGGATCTGTTGATTGAGGCTCGGCGACGGTCGGAGCCCGGCCTCTGTAGAGGTCTGGGAGAGGTCCTCCTGGCGGCCGGGGTCGTGGGCGGAGTCTGACCTCTGTGGGAGCCCGGGCGGAGCTGCGCTGCAGGGGATGTCGGAGGCGGAGCCCGGCTCCCATAGGAGTCCAGGAGGAGCTGTGCTGTAGCTGATGTCGGAAGCGGAGCCCGACTCCCGTAGGAGCCCGGGCGGAGCTGCTCTATAGCTGATGTCGGAGGCGGAGCCCGGCTCCCGTAGGAGTCCGGGCGGAGCCCTCTCGGAGCTGAAGTTACGGGCGGAACCCGGCTCCCGTAGGAGTCCGGGCGGAGTCCTCTGCAATCAAAGTTAGAGGTGAAGTTAGCAGTTGATACTGAGAGCGGAGCCTGGCTCCCGTAGGAGTCCGGGTGGAGCTGTGCTGTAGTCGATGTCGGAGGCGGAGCCCGGCTCCCATAGGAGTCCGGGCGGAGCTGCTCTGTAGCCGATGTCGGAGGTGGAGCTCGGCTCCCGTAGGAGTCCGGGCGGAGCTGTTCTGTAGTCGCGGCGGAGCCCGGCTCCCGTAGGAGTCCGGGCGGAGCTGTTCTGATGTCGCGGCGGAGCCCGGCTCTCGTAGGAGTCCGGGCGGAGCTGTTCTGTAGTCGCGGTGGAGCCCGACTCCCGTAGGAGTCCGGGCGGAGCTGTTCTGATGTCGCGACGGAGCCCGACTCTCGTAGGAGTCCGGGCGGAGCTGTTCTGTAGTCACGGCGGAGCCCGGCTCCCGCAGGAGTCCGGGCGGAGCTGTCCTGATGTCGCGGCAGAGCCCGGCTCCCGTAGGAGTCCGGGCGGAGCTGTTCTGTAGTCGCGGTGGAGCCCGGCTCCCGTAGGAGTCCGGGCGGAGCTGTCCTGATGTCGCGGCGGAGCCCGGCTCCCGTAGGAGTTCGGACGGAGCTGTTCTGTAGTCGCGGCAGAGCCCGGCTCCCGTAGGAGTCCGGGCGGAGCTGTCCTGATGTCGCGGTGGAGCCCGGCTCTCATAGGAGTCCGGGCGGAGCTGTTCTGTAGTCGCGGTGGAGCCCGACTCCCGTAGGAGTCCGGGCGGAGCTGTCCCGATTCCGTCGAGGGTTTCGGCTGTGTGGGTATTTTATACCCAACAGAAACCAAATTGATCACACACTTTAAAATTTAGCCTTGATCTAATCTAATTAGAGTTTAATATAAATTTTATAGGTTAATTTGATATGCTAGCACATTATGCTAACCCAAGTTTCCAAGTTGGTTTAGATCAAAGTATTTGAGCTAATCTAGACCAGTTGCCTTTGACCTAATTGTATTGGGTTAATTTGGATTGGATACTTATCCAAATTTAACTAGTTTTAAGTGGAGAAGGACTCCTCTATGCCTACTAGAACCCATAGCAAAAAATAAATGCTGCCCCCTTATTTTTGGTGTGTGAAATGAAGAGTCCTTCTTAATGAAGGATCTTAATTTTTATGCGTTGCTATAATTTCCCAACCAGATCTCCTATGTTCTGATGCCAAATTTATGTGAATTTTTTATGGCATGTAGAAGAAGGAGAATCCTTCTGGTGAAAGTATCTGAATTATGAAAAATTTACTAGGTGAATTTATTCACCTCATGGGAAGTTGAAGTGCCAAAGGTTGGCACCCCTTCATCCTATGTGACGTCCCTTGGTCCTCTATTTACAGGGGATGCCCCAAATGGTTGGCTACTGTGATTTTTTATTGAAACTAGAGAGAAGAAATGTGGTAAATATAGGAAAAATTTTGAAAAAAATTTGAGAAATAAAAGATAAAAATTTGAGTGGCAAAATTTGTAAGAAGGGTGATGAGATTTTTAGCAAGTGTTGCTAGGTGCCCTAGGATTTGGTTTTTTCATATATTGGAGCCAAAAATCAAATCTTATGTTATATGACATCTAAAGAGTATCTTCTTGGCATTGTTTTGGTGGCAAGATTGAAAGTAACTGAGTTTTGGCATGATCGTGATGCAAGTTCAAAGCTGGCAATGTTCTTAAGAAGATAAGGCTACGACAGCTTATCGGTTAGGAAGGATCTTGGTCAACTTTCATGTGGATCACCATTGGAGGACTTGTATCTTGGAATCTCATGGAGAACACAAACATGCCACTTTTTTATTTTTGTGAAAGTATAAAATTCTATCTCTTTATATGTTTGATTTTACTTTGATTGATATCGGCCAGGTGATTCTAGGGTTTGGATTCTGGCTCGATAGTTTTATTTGATAAAACTATTGATTTATATATTTTTAAAATTTTTAAAATTATTTTTCACTATGTGTTCAAAACTCAATAGTGGTATCAGAGCCATCCTTGTCTGATTTGATCAAACAAGTGCAATATAATAGTATAGAATAGTTCTTGTTCATATCTTGCCAAAAATGTAGCATTATTTTTAGCATCGATTTTTCAAATTAAAAAATATTTTTGAATTTTGGTAAACCATGATTCTAAATTTAAATTATTAAAATTATAACTTTATAATAATTTAGAATTTTATTATCATGATAGCATGATGCTTAAATCGATATGTAGTGAATAAGGGTATTATGCATGCCTAATTAGATTAGGGTTTGTTATATTATATGAATTTGTTTATCATATGTTATATGTGATTGCTATTTTGAATAATAGAAGCATGTCAATTACATAATTTGTAGTGTATATTTTATGTAGTTGTAGTTAGGATGTGTCGAGACTAGTTTAAAGTCCCTCATAAATTTATATTAACTTATAATGTCGGGATTCACTTTTTAATCAAAAATCAAATTTATTTGATCAATTGGTGTCGAAAAAAATATGAAATGTGATTTTTTAATTAGGTCCATATGCTGGCCTGACCAACTCTGTTGGTGTCTAAAAAAGCTACGGAGAGCCTCCCACCTACTTACCTGGTCAATTTGATCTTGTTGAATTTTGGACTTAAATTGATTAGTGATGTAGATATTACAAGGGCCTCCCTTCAAACTTGATTGATAGAGTATGTCAAAATCTTAGTGAGCTTGTTGTGTTATCCATAAGACTTACTATAGAAATTGACATGATGTTGATCAAGTGCATATTGATGCTTATGGTATATTTGAATATTGTTGCTTTGTTGTACTATCCATAAGGGCAGCATTGTTTAAGTATGACCATATGGGATTGAAGGGTCAATTTAACCAAAATACTATAGTTTATTGTGCTATCCATAAGACAATATGTGATCTAAAGGCCAGAATGAATAATATTAAGAATTGTAAAGGTACAATTGGTAAAGAGTTATCTACTCTTGAACTCATGAATGCTTGTTGTGCTATCCACAAGGTGTTTGTGAGGAATAGAGATCTCAACCCCACTAAAAAACTTTAGAATATTTTTCGATTTTCATATTTGAGGGCTATGAAGTTCGATAAGATAGTGAAAGACACAATTAGATAAAAGTCTTGGTCTAGTTATGCATGTCATCATGAGTTTTCTGCTTATATTATGTTCTTGTTGTTGTAGATTAACTACATATATGGCATCCTCACTTTTACTTAGAGGTATTCTAGATGCAAACAAATTGACTGGACCTAACTATGTCGACTGGTTAAGAAACTTGAGAATTATTCTCACTCAAAAAAAAATCTCCTACATTCTGGATACACCTACTCCAGCTTCTATTGGGAAAGATGCTTTCGAGGAGGATAGGGCCATATATAAGATGTGGAAAGATAACAGTGTGACTGTCAAATGCATCATGCTTGCCTCCATGAGCAATGAGCTCCAGAAGCAGCATGAGGACATGGACGTTCTCTCTATTCTCCTTAATCTTAAGGAGTTATATGAGGAACAAAGTCAAACTGCTCGATATGAAATATCGAAGCAATTGTTCTGTGCATGTATGACTGAAGACACCTTCATGCAAATACATATCCTAAAGATGATTGATTTGATCACTCATCTGAAATAATTAGATTTTATCATGGATGGTGAACTAAGCCAGAATTTGATCCTGTAATCTCTCCCTGACTTTTTTTCTCTATTTGTTATAAATTATCATATGAACAAACTGAACATTAGCCTACCTAAGCTGTTAAATATGTTAAAAATAGTAGAGAGCCATTTCAAGGATGAAAAAGCTCAGGTCCTTCATGTTGATAAGATCAACAAGAAGAAGGCAAAGAAAGATTCTAAGAAAAAGTTGAATCCTAAGTCTAGCATCTCCAAGAAGAAGGTCTCTACCAAAGGTACTTATTATCAATGTAGCAAGGAGGGCCATTGGAAGAGAAATTACAAGGAGTACCTTATAATTGTGAAATCGATAAATATTGCGAAAGGCTTGTATGTGATACAAATTAATTTATCATTAGGTACTTCAATATCAGATTTTTGGATATTGGATACTGCCTATGGCTCACACCTTTGCAAATCATTGTAGGGTCTAAAGGAAGTAAAGAATTTGAATAAAGATGACTACGAGCTGTTCGGTGCTAGTGGAGAGTCCATTGAGGTCGAAGTCATAGGAACTAGGGTTTTGAAGTTGCTTTCAAGCAAAATTTTGAAACTGAAGACATATAATTATATTTATGATATTATTAGAAATATTATTTTTGTACCATTATTATTGGAATAAAGTTTTAAAATAATTATAAAAAATAATGGTTGTTCTATTTACTTTTCTAATAAATATTATGGAAGTACTTTTATTGATAATGGTCTTTTGTTTCTTTCACTTAATGATAATATACTTTATGTTGAAAATATGAAGAAAAAAAAGAGAGAAGATGTGAATATTACATAACTCTGACACTGCCGACTTGACCATATAAATGAGTCAAGGATTAACAAGTTATACAAAGATAATTTCTTTGATCTATATGATTATAAATCATATGAAACTTGTGAATCTTGCCTCTTGAGAAAAATGACCAAGACTCCATTTAATAGACATATGGAGATAAGGCGAATGACATTTTGGATCTTGTACGATGTGTGTGGTTTGATGTTGACTCGAGCCAAAGATAGATACTCTTACTTCATCACATTTACTGATGATAAGATTAGGTTTGGATGTATATATTTAATAAAATACAAATCCAAATTCTTTGACAAATTTAAGGAATATCAAAGAATGATCGAGAAACAAACTGGTAAAAGTATTAAAATTCTTCGATCGAATCGATGAGGAGAATACTTGTCTAGTGAGTTCTCAATTATTTGAAACAAAATAGAATACTCTCTCAATGGACACCTCCTTATACTCCAAATTAAATAAAATTATAAGAGGAGGAATTGCACCTTATTAGATATGGTGCGGTCCATGATGTATTTCACGAATCTTTTGATATCCTTTTGAAAATATGTCCTCGAGGCTACAGTATATATATTAAATAAAGTACCTTTGAAATCTATTTCTAGCACTCCATATGAAATATGAAAAGAAAAAAGACCCAATCTTAAATATCTTAAGATTTGGGGTTATCCAGCTTATGTGAAAAATGTTGATGGACATAAGCTGGATGCTAAATCAGAAAAATATAGGTTTGTAGGTTATCCTAAGAAGAGTATAGGATACTACTTCTATGATCCTACTCAATAAAAGATGTTTGTTGGTAGGCATATCATTTTTTTGGAGAAAGAGTTTATCCGAAAAGGAGACAGTGGGAGGTCTGTTGAACTTAAAGAAGTTCAAAACCTATAATCCATCCAGGATTCACAAATAGTTCTCAACCAGATGTGCCCATTGTAGAGGCACAACCACTACATACACCTCCTCTCGAAGGTCAAGTAGAGTACATAGTGTACCACTCAAGTATGGATTTATCATTTTGAATGATAATACATCTCACATCATTGAGAATGATGAACCTATGACCTATTCAAAAACTGTCATGAGTAGTGACTCTAATAAGTGGCTAAATATCATAAAATTTGAAATGGACTCCATGTATACCAACTAAATATGGACTTTAGTTGACGCACCTGAGGGTGTGACCCCAATAGACTACAAATAAATCTTTAAAAAGAAAGATTGGAGCAGATAACCAGGTAGAGACCTACAAGGCAGGCTTATGGCAAAAGGTTTCAAACAAAAATAAGGTGTTGATTATGAAGAAATATTTTTGTCAGTAGCCATGCTCAGGTCTATTCAGATAATGCTTGCTATTGCAGCATACCATGACTATGAGATCTGACAGATGGATGGCAAGACTGTCTTCCTCAATGAAAACCTTGAGGAAGAAGTTTATATGACTTAGTCAGAGAAATTTGTCTCAAGTGGCAGAGCAAATCAGGTATGCAAGCTGAATAGATCCATTTATGGATTGAAGCAAGCATCGAGGAGCTGGAACATCCATTTTGTTGAGACAGTCAAATCATTTGACTTTATCAAAAATATGGATGAACCTTGTGCGTATAAGAAGACTAGTGGGAGTGCTATTATCTTCTTGGTCTTGTATATGAATGACATATTACTCATTGAGATGATATCCTGATGTTGCAATCGGTCAAGACTTGGCTATCACAAATATTTTTCATGAAAGACTTGGGTGAGGTATCCTATATACTTGGTATAAAGATCTATAGGGATAGATTGAAAAGGATGCTAGATTTATCCCAGTCTAGGTATATTGACCTTATATTAAAGAGGTTCAATATGGAGGGAAGTAAAAGAGGTTATTTGCCTATAGGTCATGGCATATAACTCTCTAAGAAGATATCTCCTAAAATACCTGAAGAGAGAAATAGAATATGTTCTATTCCTTATGCTTCGACAGTAGGATCAATATTGTATGCTATGTTATGTATCAGACCTGATGTTGCTTATGTTTTGGGCATTGTAAGCAGATTTTAGGCTGATCCCGAGGAGGATCATTCAAAAGCTATGAAAAATATACTCAAGTACTTAAGAAGACTAGAGATAGTTTTCTAATATATGGTGGATCTGATTTAAAACTAAAAGGTTATACCGATTATAGTTTTCAATCTGATCTAGATGATAGCAAATCGATATTTGGATATGTGTTACCTTGTATGGTGGTGCAGTAAGTTGAAAAAATTTCAAGCAACAAATTATTGTTGACTCGATCACTGAGGCTAAGTATATTGCTGCAAGCGAGGTTGCTAAGGAGGCCGTTTGGATGAAAAAATTCATCACAGAGTTGGGTGTGATTCCAAAGATTGAACAACCAGTGCCCCTTTATTGTGATAATACTGAGGCAGTTGCTCAAGCCAAAGCATCAAGGTCTCATCATAAATCCAAGCATATCCTAAGATGGTTTCACCTCGTTCGAAAGATTATCGAAAGATAAAATATGATCGCAGAGCGAGTTAACACTAAGAACAATATAGCAGACCCATTCACTAAGGCTTTGTTAATACAGCAGTTTGACTGCCATCTTGATAGCATGGGTATCAAGTATAAGGGCGATTGGCTTTAAGTGCAAGTTGGAGATTGAAAGAATAATATCCTATAAGCCAATTGCATATGGGATGCGATAGGATGTTTATTATAATTTATCTTTCAAATTTATATAAATTGATATTTATATTAATAAAATAGATATTTTTGATTCATTTTATGCTACATCTTATTATTTTTAAGATTATAATGAACCCCATAGGTCTGGATAATAGTTTTAGGGCTATGATGAGATCATGCCAGTGAGATCTAATTCTTCGATAGCCCTGATCTAAAATATTTCTAGTCATTGGTACATTAAGTTAGAGATCAATGATATCGGTAAGACTGGCATGTCCTATGTATGCTCAGAAATGAGGATGGTTGATCTCACAATCATTTGTATGGTGATACTAATACAAAGATATGGATACTCATTAGAGAATGAGTTCACTGAATTGACCTACGAGAGAATATCAGATGGAGTCTTATTTACATGTCAACTGATAATTCTCTAGTGGGAGGTGTGTAAGTGATCCTCTAACTTGAGGTCAGTATGGTACTTTATGTACATGGATCCATATTTTGGTTCGCTACCTAACTTGGTTCTTTGATCCTTACTTGAGGTGTTCTGGATATGATGAAGTATGCATGAAAGTTGTGAGTGATCAATAAGGGATCAGTCACTCCTAATAAGGAGAGCGAACATCCTATGTGATCTCATAGGTTGGTGATTCGAAAGTCTTTGACCAAAGCAAGATGATAATTAAAAAATATTTCTAATGTATCTTCAACTGAATCATCACTTTCAAATCAAGATACATATAGATAAGTGATTGGGTTTGACTTTTTTTATGCCCACAGCTAATCTGGGATGTTATTTGACTGAAAGATTGAATTACATGAAAACTTGCCATTGAAGGATATTTTTATAATTTTTTATCAAAATTTTAAAACTTTTGAGTAGTTATGACACATTGCTAGATATCAATCTTAAATTATGGATTCATCAGAATTAAAAGAGTTTAATTCTGAAGTCAATTTGAACGAGTCCAAGTTGACAGGGACTCTTCGGGTGATCTAATCTCATCGGATAAGAGTTACATTGAAAGTCTAGGTCCGCTGCTGGCTAGATTTGAAACTCAATGGGTCACACACTTTGGGATTTGGCCTTGATCTGATCTAATTAGAGTTTAATATAAATTCTATGGGTTAATTTGATATGCTAGCACATTGTATTAACCCAAGTTTCCAAATTGGTTTAGATCAAAGTATTTGAGCTAACCTAGACCAATTGCCTTTGACCTAATGAGATTGGGTCAATTTGGATTGGATCCTTATCTAACTTGAATAAGTTTCAAGTGGAGAAGGACTCCTCTACTTCTACTAGAACTCACAGCAAAAAATAAATGCCGCCCCCTTATTTTTGGCATGTGAAATGAAGAGTCCTTCTTAATGAAGGCTCTTAATTTTTATGCATTGCCATAATTTTCCAACTAGATATCTTATGTTTTGATGCTAAATTTTTGTAGATTTTTTATGGCATGTAGAAGAAGGAGATTTCTTCTGTTGCAAGTATTTGAATCACCAAAAATTCACTCGATGAATTTATTCACCACATGGAGATGCCCCTATTTATAGGGGATGCCCCAAATAGTTGGCTACTATGATTTTTTATTAAAACTAAAGAGAAGGGATGTGGTAAACATAAAAAAAATTTGAAGAAAAAAAGAAGGAAATTTGAGTGGCAAAAGTTGTAAGAAGGGTGGTGAGATTTTTAGCAAGTGTTGCTAGAGTGTCCTAGGATTTGATTTTTTCATATGTTGGAGTCAAAAATTAAATCTTAAGTTGTATGACATTTGAAGAGTATCTTCTTGATGTCATTGTGATGGTAAGATCAAAAGCAAATAGGTTTTGGCATGATCGTGATACCAGTTTGAAGCCGGTAGTGTTCTTGAGAAGACAAGGTTGCAGCAGTGCACCAGTTGGGAAGGACCTTGGTTAACTTTTGTGTGGATCACCATTGGAGGACGTCTATCTTGGAGTCTCGTGGAGAACACCAACATGCCACTTTTTTATTTTTATGAAAGTATAAAATTCTATCTCTTTGCATGCTTGATTTTGCTTTGATCTATATCGGTAAGGTGATTCTAGGGTTTGGATTCCAACTCGATAGTTTTATTTGATAAAGCTATTGATTTGTATATTTTTAAATTTTTAAAAATTATTTTTTACTGTATGGTCAGAACCCAACAGTCATGATCACTCACATACAAGAGTTGTATGGTGAGCAGAGCCGCACAGCATATTTTGAAGTATTTAAGAGACTCTTTAATCTGAAGATGCATGAAGGGCAGTCAGTTCATGAGTACTGTATGACAGTGATCAGTGATATTGAAGAGCTTGAAAAGCTCAGGCTTGATATGCAAAAAAAATTACAGATGGATTTAATCTTTCAATTCCTTACGAGTTCATATAGTCAATTTATTATAAAATTTTATATGAACAAACTTGATTGCACCATACCTGAACTGGTCAACTTGTTGGTCACTATTGAGGAAACTTTGAAGAGTTCAAGGGGTACTATTCTCACTGTGGAGTGGACTTCTTCATCCAAGAGAACATTTGGTTGGAAGGAGAAGAGTAAACCCACGAAGAAGCAGAAGAAAGAGAACAAGCCAAAGAAGAATATTTCGAAGAAGGCTGAAGCAAAGAGAGTGTTGCTATTATGCTGCTGAAGGCCACTAGAGGAGGAACTATTCACTCTACCTGGAGAGTTTGAAGATCAAAAAGGATGACAAACCATCAGAAGCTATGCTTGTAATTGAATCTAACCTTACGATTTCTTCGACTTCTAGTTGGGTATTGGATTTTGGTTTGAATGCACATATATGTACTTCAATACAAAGTCTAATAGAAAATAGGAGATTGAGAAAAAGTGACATGATCCTTCAGATCGATAATGGAGTAAAAATTACTGTAGAACTCATTGGCACTTATCCTCTTCTATTACTATCAGGATTTTGATTAGATTTGAAAGACTGTTATTTTATTCCTATAGCTAGTCAGAATTTGATTTCTATATCTGTACTTGCATAGGATGATTTTGATTTTAATTTTAATAAATATTTTTATTTTATTTATTTATAAAATAAATTAGTTTTATGTGATCTTTTAATTGACAGTATTTATCATTTGCATACTGATGTGAATGTGATTTAAACGAGCAAGTAGTGAGTACCATAGATTAAAAGAGACTGAGAGATGAAATTAACCAAAAGTACTTGTGGCATTATAGACTAGACTATATTGGAGAGGATAGGATGAACAAACTGAAAAAAAGATGGGATCCTTGTCTCTTTTGATTCAGAGTCATACCTAGCTTATGAATCTTATCTTCAAAAAAAAATGATCAAGTTATCCTTTATGGGACATGGAGAAAGAGCCACTGAGTTACTTGCCCTGATACACACGATATATATAGTCATTTGATGTACTGGCTAGGGTGATTATATCTACTTTATCACCTTTATCGATGATCTGTCATGGTATGGATATATGTATCTGATGACACATAAGTCTAAAGCTTTTGAAAAGTTCAAAGAATTCAGAAATGAAGTAGAGAAATAAACAGGCAAACCCATTAAGGTTCTTTGATCTAATCGAGGAGGTAAATATCTTAGTCAAAAATTTTTGAGATATCTTAAAGACAATGATATAGTCTCTCAATGGACTCTTCTTGGAATACCTCAGCTCAACGGGATATTCGAAAAGAGAAATAGGACTCTATTAGATATGATCAGGTCCATAATGAGCTTCATTGATTTATCTTTATATCTTTAGGGACATGCCTTATTAACTACAATTCATTTATTAAATAGGATTCCATCAAAATTTATTTTACAATACCATATGAGATATGGCATGGTAAGAAGTCAAGTCTAGATTATCTTAAGACTTGAAGATATTTGGCCTATGTCAAGAGATAGATAGCTGATAAATTTGAGGATAGATCTGTAATAGCTCATTTTATTGGGTGTTCAAAGAATCAATGAGATACTACTTCTATTTTTTATAAAATCATAATATGATTGTAAGTCAGAATGTCATATTCTTAAAAAATTATCCAGGATGGTGGTAAAAAAATAGTTTATCCAGGATTGTGGTAGTGGGAGCTTAGTTGAGCTTGAAGAGAAGGTCTTTGAAGAGCAAAGAGCTATGGATCCTCAGGAACCCATTATTCATTAGCCAATAGTTGATGCTTCTCCATTACTTTGCAGATCTGGTAGGGTCTTCCATCCTCCTGACAGATATATAGGTATGCTTATAGAGAAAATAGAAGAAATATTCTTTATGGGAGATAAGAGTCATGGTAATGATCCTAATACCTTTGACGAGATGATGTCTGACATCGATTTCGATAAATGATTAGATACAATGAAGTCAAAAATTGACTCAATACACTTGAACCAAGTATGGACCTTAGTGGATCCACCTGAGGGTATAGTATCCATTGGGTATAAATGGATCTACAAAAAAAAAATAGGTATAGATGGTAAGATAGAGAGCTATAAAGCTAGGCTCGTAGTAAAAGATTATAGTAGTGCGAAGGCATTGACTATCGAAAAATTTTTTGCCCGTAGCCATGTTGAAATCTATCCGCACTTTGCTTACTGTTGCAGCTTATTACATTATACAATCCGATAGATGGATATGAAAACTGCCTTCCCGAATAGATATCTTGAGGAAGTTATTTATATGGAGCAATCTTTGAGTTTCATATCAGATAATGGTGATCATCAAGTTTGCAAGCTGCAAAGATTCATATACAGATTAAAGTAAGCTTCTCGCGTTGGAATCTTCATTTTGATGAAGCGATCAAATAATTTGATTTTGTCAAGAATGAAGAGAAACCTTATGTATACAAGAGGTGAAGAGAAGCATGGTGGGTGATGTGCATGTATTTTAAAATTTTACAGTGAAACATACATAGATTAAATAATTTAATCACAATGCATGCATAGATCAAATCTAAATCACCGTAAGGATTATGACATAAACTAATATGCATGTATGCACATCTGAAATCTAAAATTCAGTAAGTATAGAATATATCTAATTTATATTTAGATCACATCTAAATATTAATTAAGATCAAAACCTCATATCTGAGTATGGGTAGTAGATCACCATATCCAAAATTCATGGTAGATGATTCTTCATGATGCTTGGCAGCTGCACATGTGTCCGACCTCTATGGGTATCCACATAAAATCTTATGCCGATCGATCTCCCCATGAGTGCTAGCTCACGAAGACACCATCCTTTAACTGATCTAAGAGAACATGATGAAGATGAAGAATAAGGAGACCCTCTCCTTTTCTTCTTAGATCCATGCATCTAATCTCTATAATAGAGATTAAGAGAAGAACCCTTTCTTCTCAATTTTCATGCATAAGAGAGAACCTTTCTCTCTTCCTTTCACATCCTTAAGAAGAACTTTTTTTCTTAATTTTTTAAGATAAAAATCAAATCAAATCTAATATCTCATACTAAAAATTATATAAAATCTTGAGATCTAGAAAAATTCAAAAGAGGGATCCAAGAGAAGAATTTTTTTCTCTTTTCTTCTCCCTTTTCATTCTTGATCTAGAACTCTAGGAAGCCCAAACATCCAACTAGATTTTTTTAATATTTTTTTCTAAATATTCATGTAAAAATTAGATTAATCTAATTTTTATCTTAAAAAAATTAAAAAAAAATTTGAAAGAAGAACTCCTTCTTCAAGGCTGCGCGCAAGAAAGAAGACCCATTTTTTTTCTTGATCTTGAACTCCAGGAATCCCTAAATGCTCAATCAGATTTTTTTGATATTTTTTTTAAATTTTTATGTGAAAAATTAGATCTAATCTAATTTTTATCTTAAAAAAATTAGAAAAAAAATCTGAAAGAAGAACTCCTTCTTCAAGGCTGTGCGCAAGAAAGAAGATCTTTCTTCTTCCTTCTCTTTTTCTCATTGGAAAGATATTTTCTTCTCTAATTTTTTGCTGCATAACCAGCATAGGAGCCTCCTTTTAATACCCAAGAACCAGCAGCAAAGCCTTACAAAATATATCAAGATGGGGAAGAGAAAAGGGGGTTGCATGTGGATGTTGGGGCTCCAACTCTTGGCGCCCCTTCTCCTTTTTTTTTTTTTTTTGGGCGACAACCAAAAAAGAGAGATGCCCCTTATTTCTTTTCAAGGAAGAGAGGAGAGGGCGCACACCAGATTTGGAGTGTGGAATCTCATGTTTAGAAGAGATAAGTGTGGAGATATTTATGCACATGGGGTGTTTCTAAGTTGGTTAAGTCCTATTCCAAATAGGACTCAAGATCTCGATCAAATCCTAACTAGTTCTTAGACTCAATCCTAACTAACTTAAAATTAGTTATAACAAACTAACTATTAGGTCCTAGTCCAATTATTAGGCTCCAATCAAATTTGTAATTAGTTAGATTAAAACTCATTGATCCAGGGACTGATTCTTGATGGATATCAGGGAAGCTATTTGATAAAAGAGCTTGATCCAATCAAGCCTATTATCCAATAGAGTTTGATTCAATCAAAATATATATAAAATAATTTCATATTCATGCATCTATGAGATCAATTAGACAAGCCCTATTATTCAATAGGGATGCATCCAATCAATCCGAAACCAATCTAATTGAATCCAATTCAATTAGATTTAATCCAATCTCCATTGCTCAATCAAATTAAGCCAATTAACAATCATATTATTAATTAATTATTCTTCTAATTTACCAACCATTAGTAAGTTATTTATTGCAAACTTTGATAGATAATTATCAATCAAATTGATAATTAAATCCTTCAAGATTCATAATCGTCGATCAGCCATTTGATCAGAAAGTACTTCTTGTGTGTGACCCATAAGTTCGAACCTAGTCGGTAGCATAAGAATAATTTTTATACTAATCGATGTAACATCTATCAATGAGACCGATATTTGGATAGGCCAATGTATGTCCAGCAACACTTTAGAATCCATGTGGATATAGTTATTGTATAATTCATCCCTTTAATACTTGATACTCAAGGACAATAAAGGTTTAAACTATCAACCCAAGAAGAGTGGTCCACATTCGTGTCTCAACTTTAAAAATCTTGTGACTCCTCACTAGGATTACTTTGGTCAAAGTTTTATTGAATTGAAATACAATGATGCATCATCTTCAATTTTATTAGAGTGATCAATCCCATCTTGACTCACACTCATACTTCACAAGTACTTGACTGTACCCAAAAATCTTCCGTCATCAAATTAGACATTCGGATAGTTCGGCACCAAAGTATAGTGAGTTGCTTGCAAGTCATCGAGATAGCCTCAGATCTGAGGGATACATATACCCATATCCTATCAGAGCAATCTTTGACAGCAGAGTGCTCTGGAAGTAGTCACGCTCCGTGAAATGTACTTCTACAAATCACTCATACGCCATACTCATGTCACCACACATCTTAATTAAGAGGACAACCAACTAATATGACACACAAAACCTACACTAATAAATTATCGTCTTCGTAATAATTGTATCATTTGATCATGAAAAGGATTTAAGAACCAATGATAAATCCTCCTTTATCATTTTGGTATTAGTTCTAAGGACTTCATCATAACATATGAGTTCTATTTTGAAAGATGTATTCCTTATGATAAATCTGTCAGATAATATTTATCATTTTATAATTCATATACTTATATAGAGCACAATCATCTACAACCTAGATGATTGACTTTGGGACATATTTCTCAATAACTTTCACTTGGACTAAAGCCAATTAGATCAGTATCAAATATCCATCTTCTATTTGTGATTATCGAACTCTTTAGATCGATTGCTTTAGTCAATGGGTCAGTTAAGTTCTCCTTTCGGTTGATCTTCCCAAGGTCGACTTTGTTTCGATCTTATCGAACAAGGTGATTGCAATACAAAAAATATTTGATTCTTAGATAGAATATCAATTTTAGCTTGAGCTATGGCTCTAATACTGCTGTCAATACAGAAAGACAGGACCATCAATAGAGGGTGCCACTCCATGCTCGCTGATGAATTTTCATAACCAAACAACTTCTTCATCAGTATCAGATATCGCAAAGAACTCCATATCACAAATAAAATTAGCTACTATCTATTGCATGGAATCTTTCCAGCATGTCGCTCATCTTTTTAAGATAAAAAATAATCTGATACAACTTTATCATTCCCATCCGATTAGAAACTGGAATCAGCATTCCACAGATTTTAAGTCAGATTCTCTATAAACGAGTCATTAGTCCTTAGTATTTTATAAATATTTTAAGATGGTTCTCATAACCTTCCAAATCTTTATGGAGAATAGAGATGACAACCAAGCTTTTATTCTCTGTAATATAGGGATGTCATTTTTTATTAAGAGAATTTCATCCAAACAATACAAAGAATACTTTTACAAAACTATTAGTCATTTGTACATACAGAATTCTACTTCATTCTCAATGAAGCCATACATTCAAAATGTATATTCCAACTTTGAGAAGTTTGATTCAATCCAAATGGACTTGAGAATTGTCACAATGAAAATATTTCATCATAGTCAATACTATAACTTTGATGAAATCTTTGACAATTGGACAGAATTAATAGATCTTCACCTTTTCATCTGTGCCTCTAATCCATCTAGAATCCACTCACACCCTATGGGTCTTACCCCTTTAGGTGAATCAATGAATATCTATACATCATTGATCTTCATGGACCTCATTTTAGATTTAATGGCTCCAAACCACTTCTCAAAGTTAGATCCCTATATTGCATCCATATGGGAGATCAAATCCCCATCCTAAACTTAGAAATGAAGTATCTGTTCAGTTGATATGGTACTCTACCATATCTACTCAACAATGCCTTTACATCGAGCTTTGAATTTGATCTAATCAACTCTGATTCTTTTGGTTTGTGTCAGAGTTGATTCCTCTACCTATCAATCATCACCAAGCTTGGTCTTAACGGCATCAGTTCCTTCATCAAAATTTTTTTTTTTCAAAAAGAATGCCTTAAGATTCAAGAACATCTCATGTCCAACAGGAAGGTAGAAGAGATATCCTTAATATAATATTTATCAGACCAAGATCCAAGCTAGTCAGTTTGTAAACATTTCATATAAGCTCGACACTCCAAACGTTAAAGTAAGAGAGTATCGAGTTACCTAAGTCCATATTCCATATAGAGTTTTGGTGATCAATTTGCTCAGAATGTTCTCGAGCACATATCAAGTAGTCTCTAAAACATAATCTCAGGCAGACCAACAAACCTCACAATGGATCGAACCATGTCTAACAAGGTTCAGTTCTCCTTTTAGACATCTTTTTTAAATAGTGATGTCCCAGAAGAGGTCTATTGAGAGAGAATCCAATTCACTTCGAGACATGTCAAAAACTTACTGTAAAGGCATTCACTTTATCTATCTAACTGATGAGTTATAATACTTTTTGTAGTTTATTTTCTACCTCATTACGAAATCATTTGAATATTTCAATCAATTCGGATTTGTACTTCATAAGAAGATGCACCCATGCTAAGATAGGTCATCAGAGATTTTAATGAAGTAGTCCAGCTCTCTTCTGGCACTTGTGTTTATGAGTGCAAATACATCAATATGTATTAAACTCAGAACATTATTGGCTCATTCATCCTTTCCAATAAAAGATGAATAAGTCAACTATACCAAAAGCAAGCTTTAATGACATTGTCTAATCTAGGGTGCTAGTTAGATGTATACTTTACACTAACAACTATGGTAATGAGTTTATATCATTTTAATTATCCACATATTATTGTAGTATCATTCATAATGATACACAATAATCATTCTTATTGACACCATCAATAAGATTGGACAATAGTGACAATCACTTAAAATGATATCTTCAGGATTGAAAACAAGCTCAATGATTCCTGATAACATTGTCACTGTCTAACAAAGAACAGAGTAACAATATTCTAGCTATTTCTAAAAGAGAAAATTGACCTATTAATATATGAATTATTTTAAACCTAAAGACTGGATCTTCAGTCTAAAGATTCTTCCATTATTTTATACAAATTGGTAGCCTCTACCTCTAATTCGAAAAATTACCTTAATTCTTAGCAGGTACTAGAATCCACATAGACTGCATATAAGCCTGAAGATGGCTCGATCAACCCATATGTATCTATTGGTAGGTTCTCAACTAATTATTTTTTAAACAACTTCTAGTATTTAATTTTGCTTCAGATTTTATTTCAATAGGCGATGGGTCTCCACTGAAAGTTTCGATTAGGTCCAACCATTAACATAAATCTACTCAGTGATACTAGCCAAAGAATGATCAGCCTGAGGATGGCTCGATCAATCTAACCATTATCAGGTAGTTCAATAGAGTCATCATATGATAAATAATAATTCCATCATTTAAAAAGAACACCAGACGAATGGCGCCCGTAATGTCAATCTAAAGTGATGGACCCATTATCATTCACCTTAATGGGAGGCTATAATCTAGTTATCCCTATAACTACTCATTTTATGGACCTAATAATTTAGAAAATTTGATTAAATCTTTTAGAAGATATCAGTCGACCTGTAAGTCATAAATCTTTTCACTAACTTTACCAAGTAATGTAAAGAACTAGAGACTAGCTGGTCCAACCGACAAATCGTAAATCCTCCCACTAACTTCACCAAGTCATGAGAAGGATTAGAGATAAGTCGATCCAACGACAAGTCGATCAAAGGTACCTAAATCAGTCATACTGATTAACCTTAACAATATGGATCAACTCGAGTCACCTAATGATCTAATCAGCCTAATGACTCGAGCTCAATCTTTGAGCCTGAATCAAGGTTCATTTAGTTTAATCAAAGATATAGACTTGATCAACTATAACTATTATTTTTGATCTAGAGTATCCTTGATCTAATCTAAATCAACTATTTGTTAAATTGGATCAACTACTCTTTTTAGTTCATTAAGTCTTTGATTCTAACCTTAGATCTAACCTAATTAAAAAGACCTGATTCGAGCTAACCCATGCCCTATATTTTATGCATTGTCATTAGATCTTTAATCATAATTCTAGATCTAAAATATACTTATTAATTCTTAATTAAGTATAGCATTAACTGAAAGAACTAGATCTAGAGTTTCAGGGTTAGATCTTAAATCTTTTTAAGATCAAACAGCGGAAGACTAAAATAAATCAAAATTTATCTTATAAAATTAGAGAATCCCTAGATCTAAGATCCTATTAATGATTATTATATGATATTAAATCAAAAATTAAAATATAAAGAGCAAGAACTACATGTTGATCATATCAACATGTTTCTATACTACATCTAATGTATGTAAAATATAATAGATCAGATCTATTATCTTGCAAGTTAGACGTTCTAACTTTACTGATCTGGGCTTGAGGATGATGTTGCAAGCCGTACATGCATCCGGCCTCTAAGAGTCATCCACACGAGCCCATGAATCATGATCAAATATCCTGGTCTAGGAAATCAGCATAGTATGCTAGTACTGTGCTGATTCTTCTTTGATGGTCGATCAGATGCCTCCTTCTTCATGATTTAGACTCTTCCAAAAATGAAAATAGAGAAGGAGTTTTAGATATGATACACTCTTAGAAAACTCATAGATGGAGGAAGGAAAGAGGTGAACTCAGCAACCCTAGAAGAAGACCCTCTTCTTCTTCTCTTTGCTCTCACCTAGATACCTAATTTTGTGTCTATTATATCTCCACACATCAATACTCTTTTTCTTAATTTTTACAACCCCAAAGGTCTCTCAAGGATCTATAATATACAAAAATTTTAAAAGAAATTCATCTTAAATAATGAGTATGAAGAATCCTTGTCTAGGTCAAATACCTATCAAGGAAAATCCAAACAGGGCAAGACAAGGGGTGCCCAACTCATGGGTGCCCCCTCCTTATTTTTTGGCCATGGACCACCAGAAAAGGGTGCATAATATGTCCATAAAATCCATAAAAATCTCAAAAAAAATTTGGATAAAATCAGTGCCATAAGGAAAGAGTTTTGGTTTTCTAAAATTCTATCTCAAAGAATTTGAAATCCAAACTAATTCCTACTTTGACTTGGTCCACAACCACATTTCATGCAAGAGAGAAAGAGTGAAAAGCTTTGGAAATATGTGAAGGCTGGGAGAGAAGATTTTGTCACACAAAATAAGAGAGAGTGGGCATGGGGGGCGTGGCGCAAGGTGGAATCCTAGTCTTACTTGGGTTCAATCTATGACTTGTTCAAATTTGGTTTCTCAAATAAAATCAAACAAAACTAAATCAACCCAATTAAAATAGGTCTTAACTTAATTAAAATTTAATTTAACCATATTAAATTAGATTTAAATTTAATTTAATTTTTTAATCAAATTAAAATTAGGTTGACTCAAGTCCTAATTGGACTAGGACTAGTTTTTCTTGCACTTGGCTTATCCAATAAATCAATTGGACTTGATCCAATCAAGCCCAAACCAAATTTAATTAAATTATATTTAATTAGACTGAATCTTCATCCATTGGCTTAATCAAATTAAGCCAATTAGCAATCAAATTGCTAATCGATCCTCTTGCAACACTTGCACTAGGTTAAATGTCAATCGTATTGTTCGTTTAACCCTAGAACGATTCTTAATCGTTGATCAACCATCCATCGATTGTGAACTTAATGTGTATGACCTCATAGGTCGAACCTAAGTCGATAGCATAGGAATAAATTTCTGTATCAATCAAGTTACCATCTAGCAATGTACCCGATGTCGGATAGGTCGAATGTGTAGAATAACATCCTTAGAACTCATGCGGATATAGTTTCCATATAATTCATCCCCTTGACCAAAATGCTCATAGGACACCTCAGAGTTCAACTGTCAACTCTGATCAATTGTCCACATTGTATTTCAAAATACCAAATCCATCTAATAGATTACTCTGGCAAAGGTTTTGCTAAATTAAAATATAGCGACTCATTCTTCTCCAACTCTTGGAGTGATCAATCCCATCTTGATCACACTCTACTTCACAAGTACTTGACTGTGCCCAGAAGCTTCCGTCACTAAATTAGAAATTCAGTTAGTCCAGTACCAAAGCACAGTGAGTCGCTTGCAAGTCACTGAGGCAATTTCAGGTCTAAGGGACACTTATACCTATATCCATCAGAGACATTCTCGATAGTAGAATGCTCTGGAGTTGGTCACGTTCAATGATGATGTACCCTTACATCTCACTGTATGCCATACCAGTGTCTCCACACTCCTTGGTTAAGAGGACAACCAATCCATATGGCTACAGCGATCTATGCTCGATAGAAGCTGTCATCCTTATTAACAGCCATCATTTGATTGTGAACAGTTTTAAGGACTAATCGATAAATCCTCTCTTTATCGAACCTAAATAGTCCTAAAAATTTCATCACAACAACGGAGTTCATTAGAAGATGAAAACTTATGATGAAAATATCAAAAATATATTTTATTTATTAACAAATCAATTACAATACAAGGTTGCTCAACCATCAATAGGTTGATGATTGACTTTTGGATATATTTTTCAAAATTCCACTTATCCTAATGCCACTCGTCACATATCTAATACCCATCTTCGACTTGTGGTTGTCGAACTCCTTTATCGCCAGGACTTTAGTGAAGGGGTCGGCCAGGTTCTCCTTTCTGTCGATCTTCTAAAGGTTGACATCACCTCATCCATATCTCCCGACAAGTAGAAGCGACAAAATGTGCTTCGTCTGTTGGTATGCTTTGGATTCCTTCATCTGAGCAATGGCACCAGTGCTGTTTAGTAGAGCAGGATCGAACCATCAAGGAAGGGTACTACTTCGAGCTCGATGATGAATTTCTCAGCCACACAATTTTCTTCACAGCATCCGATGTTGTGATGTGCTCGCCTCACAAACAGAGTCTGCCATAGTATGCTGTTTGGAACTTTCCAGCAGATGGCTCCACCATTAAGAATAAAGATATAAACCAACACGCTTCTACTGTCATCATGGTCAGATTGAAAGTTGGAGTCTGTGAACCCCACAAGTTTCAGATCTGACTCGCCATAAACCAACCATTGGTCCTTAGTATTTCTCAAATACTTAAGGATGGCTTTAACCATTTTTCAGTGATTTTCTCCAAGATCAGATTGGTATCTACTCACTACTCCTAGTGAGTATGCCACATCTGGCCTTATACATGTCATGGCATATATGATAGATCCCATGATTGAAACATATGGACTCTACTCATACGCTCTCTCTCTTCAAAAGTTGTCGGACAATCCTTCTTAGAGAGAGAAATTTCATGACCATCAGTAGATAGCCCTTCTTAGAATTCTCCATGCTGAACCTCTTCAGCACAGTATCTATGTACGTGGACTAGGATAACCCAAGCATCCTTTTAGATCTATCCTATAGATCTTCATCCTTAGGATGTAGGATGCTTCACCCATGTCCTTCATGGAGAACTGTGATGACAATCAAACTTTTATTCCCTATAGTGTGGGGATGTCATTTCTATTAAGAGAATGTCATCCATGTACAAGACAAGAAATACCGCAACTGGATCATTTGCTCATTTATAGATGTAGGGCTCTTCTCCATTCTTAATGAAGCCATACGTTTGATCACCTTATCAAAATCATGTTCAACTCCGAGAAGCTTGCTTCAATCCATAAATGGATCTTTGAAGCTTGCACACCTTGGACTCATATGTGGATGTAAACTTCTCAGGTTGTATCATATATACCTTTTCAGTCAGCTTTCCATTCAAAAAGCTGTTGTTGGTGCAAAAATCCACTAGCGTCGAAGAAGCTGGAGTCGAGGGAGTCACGGTCATCGCTGGAACCTGCAAAGAAAGTCTAAACTGGAGTTGGGGGTGCTCCGGCAAGACCCTCCAACGCTCAAGTCAGTTCTCTGCCTCAACAAGAATGGAGTGCTCGATTAAAAATTTTTATAGAGTTTTGAGATAGAGATTAGAGCTTAGAGAATAACGTATCTGGGATCCCTTTTCATAGGCGGAGGATGCAACAGACTGATAGCGATGTTTGTAACCGCCTGGTAGTGGGCCTTTCAAGGCCATAAGGAGTTTGTTGTGGAGAGTAGTGGTGTCAGGGCTATTTAGAGCCATGTGGAGCTTGTCGCAGGGAGTGGAGTAGTGTCTGTTGTCGTGACTTACTAGAGAGTGGTGGAGCCATACGGAATCCATCACAGAAGTGGAGCAGAGTCGTGGCCATTTCTGTGGCCTGCCAGGGAGTCCAGGCTATCGGTCGAAGCTCGGTTGAGGTGTCTGGTAGAGAGAGGTAGCTCTCCATCTGAGAGGAGCTCGGATGTTGCTGGCGAGCCCTCCATCATTGGGTGCCTTGGGTGCTAGTATTGCAGGCGAGGGCCATTTGCGGTAGGAGCTCGGTCAGAGGCTTTCCGTAGATGAAGTTCGGTTTCACGCAGAAATCGATGGAAGGTCGACCGCAGTGGATGTCGGATGGCGCTTGAGAGGTTCATCTGCTGGAGGGGTCCGGCTGCTGGAGTCCGTGTGTCATAGGAGTTCGTCCGGAATCTGTCCACTATAGAAGTTCGATCGGAGTCCGATCTCCGTAGAAGTTCGGATGGGGATCATTTGTCGAGGAAGCTCGGCCAAAGCCTGCCTGCAATAGAAGTTCGGAAGGAATTCATTCACAATAGAAGCTCAGGTGGAGGCTTACAGTAGAAATCTAACATGGACCGCTAGTAGTAGAAATTTGGGGTAGACCGCTTGTGGTGGGGGCCCGGAGTCCGGCCCTTGCCAGAATTCAGATGAGGCCCACCTGCGATAGGAGCTTGGGGCTGAAGTTCAGCTTTCATAGGAGCTCGGACGAAGTCTACCTGTAGTCAGAGTTTGGGGAAGGAGTCCGGCTCCCGTAGGAGCTCGGACGAAGTCTACCTGCAGTCGGAGTTCAGGGAAGAAGTCCGGCTCCCGTAGGAGCTCGGACGAAGTCTATCTGCAGTCGAAGTTTGGAGAAGAAGTCTGGCTCTCGTAGGAGCTCGGACAAAGTCTACCTGCAGTCGAAGTTCGAGAAAGAAGTCTGGCTCCCATAGGAGCTCGGACGAAGTCTACCTGCAGTCGGAGTTCAGGAAAGAAGTCCGGCTCCCGTAGGAGCTCGGACGAAGTCTACCTGCAGTTGAAGTTCGGAGAAGAAGTCTGGCTCCCGTAGGAGCTCGAACGAAGTCTACCTGCAGTCGGAGTTCGGAGAAGAAGTCTGGCTCCCATAGGAGCTCGGACGAAGTCTATCTGCAGTCGGAGTTCGGGGAAGAAGTCCGGCTCCCGTAGGAGCTTGGACGACGTCTACCTGCAGTTGGAGTTCAGGGAAGAAGTCCGGCTCCTGTAGGAGCTCGGATGAAGTTTAGAAGGTGGTCAACCATCGTAGATACTTGGATGGAGTCCGTCCATCATGGAGAAACCAGTCGACACTGGTGGGGGTTTATCTGTCGGCAGGACTTGGGAACGTTGCGGAGGCTCGACCGTCGGAGAGGTTCGGAAAGATATCGTCGAAGGTCGGATGTCGGTAGAATCCTGGGAGGGTCACTCCTAACATGAACTTCGGCTGGGGGATATTTTATACCCAACACCAGTCCCCCTACTTCTGAGTTCGAGTTTCGAATGAAGAAAGTACAGAAAATTTTTACAGCTGAAGTTGCTCCCTTGAATCCTGTGCACGATCGTCCTCAGATATTTTGGCATTTAATGCGTGCGTGCTGGGATCTTTTCAAATCGATGCGATTCGAAGAGACTTTTCGAAATTCCCACTGGGGTGTTGCCCCAGATATGGCGCAGTAATAGCCTTGTCAGCTGTCAGCCACTTTTAGCCACCTGCTGTGGGAGTGGGACACATGGCGATGGGTCGCCTGGGGAGATCCACGATCATTATAGCACCGGATCCCAGGATCTATTTAAACCCACCCTTCCGTCTCCATGAGTTTCATTCTGCCTGAAAGTCCTGTTGGTGCCCGCCTTCTCTCCGAGAGCTCTGACCTTCCTGGCATCCGCTTTGGCCCTAGGTGTTCTTCGAGTCATCCTGTCCCTGCACCTCTGCATCCTTCAGAGTGACTTAGGTTAGTCTCAAACTTTCGTTCCTTCTCTTGCCATCTAGGTGCCCCTTCTTCTCCATTTTTCTTCTACCGCATTTCACTTGTTTGGTCCCCCACGAACCTTTCACCTCTTATTTCGCCTGATCTCTCCGGGATTTTTAGGGTTCTTGCTTGAAATGTCTTCTTACACCTCTGCCTCTAGCGATTCCAGGAGCTCGTCTGCCTCAGTTCCCCAGAACCCTCATACTGTAGACGAACCCACATCTAGGGCTGGGTCTCATCCGATTTTTGTATCGGCGTCATTCCCTGTTCTCTGACTTCGGACGAACTTTTACTGATAAAGATTCAGTATGGAGTTCCTCTGGAGTATGATCTGGAGCTTCCTGATCCCGCTGACCGGGCTAGCACCCCCCACCTGGCCATTTCTGCCTGTACCAGGAGCCTTTCATGCTGGGCTTCGGCTCCCGCTTCCATCCTTCATCGTCTCTCTTTTCTATTTTCTAGATATTTCTTTAGCTTTAGTCGCATCGAATTCCTTTAGGTTTTTGATAGGGTTCCTCTTCTTTTGTCATGTAGTCAAAGTTCAGCCATCTCTTTCTTTGTTTAGGTATTTTTACACCTTCAAGCACCACCCCTCGGCAAAGGACTGGTGGTACTTCTCCCCCCAGTTCGGCAAGAAGGGGTTGCTGAAAGGTGCTCCCTCTTCTATCCATAACTGGAAGGAGAAGTACCTCTACGTCCAATGTCCGACCTTAGAGCTAGGATTGCCCCCTTGGGGCTCCTTGAGGGACTCTGTCTGCCGGGCTCCTAGCCTGGGGAGGATGACTTTCAGGCCACCCGAAAGCTTCTTAGTTATCCAACTCCTTCCCTTCCCAACCTTCTGAAGGAGCAGTTTCTGTTCAACATCGGCTTGAGTCCCCTGGATCCTGCGAGTATTCCATCTTTCCTTTCTTTTCTTTTCTTCTTCTCTCCCCCTCTTTCTCTTTTTTTTTTTTTTTTTTTTTTTTTAACTGCACGTCACCTCTTCCTTTTTCACTCCGTTGCTGATCTCTTTTTCTCTCTCTCTCTTTTTTTTTTTAGGAATGGATGCCGAAGTAGCATGGATGCTTGCCAAGGTCCTCAAGGTTCACAAAAGAAAAGGCGCTGCGGCCTCCGGGTCGGCAAAGAAGGCCAGAACGGAGGAAACAAGCTCGGCCATGCTTGCCCAGGCGGCTCTCACGGTTGATGTTCCTTCAGACGCTGAGCCCCCAGTTCCCCGGGCCTCTTCAAGGAGTTCTCCCACCAAGGTTCCCGCTTCGGGGGCCCGCTTCGAGGAGGTGCCAGGGGTCGAGAGGGGGAGGAGAAAGAAGATGGTGGCCCACAGGGTCAGCAGCCGTCGAGCCACCATCGAAGAATCCCACGGCTCCGAGGAAGAGCCGATGGAGAATCCCTTTAATGACAGGGACCTGATAAAGCGACTGGTCGACGGGGGTGTCCTGCCCGAAGTCGTCCAGAGGATCGTTCGCGCCGATCCCGAATAGCAGGTTTGGGACTCTCTAGGGTCCTTTCTCGAGGTAAACAGATTCACATTCCTCCTTTCCCTCGCTCCTTCACTCAATTAACTTCTCAACTTTCATTCTGACCTCCTAACCACCCTTGCAGATCGAGCACCAGCTCCTCGCCAACATCGAGGCGACGAACAGGGTGAGGAGGGACGCCATCCAGGTGGAGGAAGGCCGCCGGGCCGAGGCCGCCCGCCTCAAGGAAAAGGCTGCCGAGGTAGCCAACCTCCAAGAGGCCCTTGAGAAAGAAAAGCAAGCCTCGAAGGAGATGGTGAGGAAGGCGGAGGCCGAGGTCACAAATTTGACGGAGCAGATTCTGGTTCTAATCTCAGAGTCCAGGGTCCAAGCGATGGAGGAGTTCAAGGCCTCTGCTGAGATGAGGGACCTAAATGTCAAGTTTGGCCAAGATGCATTCATCAAAGGATTCAAGCTTTGCCAAGAGAAGATGGTCAAGAAATTTCCGAGCTCGACTTCAGCTTCTTGGATGAGGTGTCTGAAGATGAAGCCCGACCCTCTCCTGCTGCCGCTGCCACCACAGCCCCCCTTCCAAGAACACCGAGCTTCCCAACTCCTGCTTCGGAGGTCCGAGACCTCTGACTTTGTATTTTTCTTTTATTATGATTTCTCTTTTTCTTTTTATCTTTAAGAAACATTCAATCAATAAAATTGGGTTTCTCCTTATGGGGGGCTTCTCTGCTCTTTTCTTTTTCTTCTTTTTTTTTTCTTTCTGCAATGAGCCGCGCCTTGATGCTTTTGTCTCCCGATGGCAGTGTCCTGCCCAAGTGCTTCCCTTGCCACAGGGAGTTCCGCTGAAGTCCACGATCCGACATCTGAGGAAGAAAGTTCATCATTTAACAAAAAAGTTGAAGGAGATGGAGGACGAACTTCGCAGGCTGAGGGAGAGCCACTCTGAGGCCACTGCGGAGGCCACCTACTTTCGGAACCTCCACGTGAAGAGGATCATGGAGTACAGTCGGAGGAAAATGAACTTCGAGAAGGAGCTCGAAGAACATAAGAAGTGCACCAGCGATCGATCTTGGGCTCAAGCTTCTAAGATCAGCTCTCTTGGAGTGGAGCTGTCGGCTGCACAGGAGAGGATTGGCCAGTTGGAAGGAAGCTCGTCCTGGCTTTCGACTTGGGCTGACAGCGATCGAGAATGGTCCAAGAAGTTCTCCGACCATCAGCAACAGCTCCAAGATGCCGAGGTGAACTATAATGCATACCGGACCGGCTGGTGCAAGCAGGTGGATGACTACAGGAGGAAGCTCAGGATGGCAACCGACGAGGTTACCCACCTTCAAAGGCAGTTATCTGAAGGAGCCCAGCTTGCTCTTGTTCGGGATCCCGATGAACTCCAATCCCTGAGAGGAACCATAGAAGAGCTATCCATCGCCCTTGGAGAGGGGAAGGTCGAGCTACAGCAGTTGAAGATCCAGCTGGTATACGAACAGCAGGCGGTCAAGGATGCGGAGGCGAAATCTGAGATCCTGAGAAAGAGGCTTCAAGAGGTGGAGAACGAAAGCCAACGATTTCATCGAAGGTATATGGAGATGCTAATGAGGGAGAAAGAATTGAAAGAAGAAGTTGAAAGCTTAAGGCACTCCCTGATGAGGGTCGAAGCTGAAAGTTCGAAGTCGGAAGAAGTCGGGCCCCCTTAGGGCTCTTTTTGCCTTTCATCCTTCTATGTGTCTTCTTTTGCCATTTTTTTTTCTTTTGGCCTTCTGGGCTCTGTAATGCATACCTTGTTAATGAAATGAAAAGGAGATTTTTGTTACCTTGCCCACACGCTGTGTTGAATTGTCGTCCATCGGACTTCTTCCATTTTTGTCTCATTCGATGTTGATGTTGTCCGAAGGTTTCTTGTTCATTTTTGTATTAGATCGTCATTATCGAATTTTTTATATTTTTTGATTTGTTCGACGTCGACATCGTTTGAAGGTTCCTAGCTGTCGTCGTATTGATTTGCCTTTTCGTTCATGACCATAGATCTCTCTTTCTCTTTCTTCTTCCTCTTTTTAAGCAAGGGTTCTCCCTAGCTTTTTATGGGGTCACGGTAGTGTAGAAGGGCCGTTGAGAAGGTTCTCTTCTTTCTTATCAGGTCTCGAATGGCCGGACCTTAGTTGGTGTCAGGACGAGGTTCTTCCCCTATTTCTGATACAGTCGATTTCAGCTCAGGTTAGGATGAGGTTCCTCCCCTGTTCCTAACAGGACTGTGGGGGCACATATGGGCATTGCAGGGCCTCTCCCCCTATCCGGTCTAAGGGTAACCGGGCCTTCGACTTTGCTCATGTCAGGGCGAGGTTCTCCTCCTGTCCCTAACAGGGCGGTGGGGGCACATATGGGCGCTGTAGGGCCTCTCCCCCCATCCGGTCTAAAAATAATCGAGCCTTCGACTTTGCTCATGTTAGGGCGAAGTTCTCCTCCTGTCCCTAACATGGCTGTGGGGGCACATAAGGGCGTTGTAGGGCCTCTCCCCCCATCCGGTCTAAAAATAATCGGACCTTCAGCCTTGCTCATGTTAGGGTGAGGTTCTCCTCCTGTCCCTAATATGGATGTGGGGGCACATAAGGGCATTGTAGGGCCTCTCCCCCCATCCAGTCTAAAAATAATCAGGCCTTCGGCCTTGCTCATATTAGGACGAGGTTCTCCTCCTGTCCCTAATATGGCTGTGAGGGCACATAAGGGCATTGTAGGGTCTCTCCCCCCATCTGGTCTAAAAATAACCAGGCCTTCGGCCTTGCCCATATTAGGATTTGTTTTTGTTGTCTGAAGGGGTTATCCCCTGTCACTACAAGTTCATGCAAAAAGGGAAAGATATGCAAATCTGAAAGGAATCTTGATTTATAGCGAAGTCATTCGTAATACATTAACAGGTTTTTCAAATTTCAGGGCTGTAGAAGGTCTGCTCCCCATCAAGATCCTCCAGAGATGGAGTTGATGATCCCAATTGGAGGCCGATCTCCGGACTGTTCTTCCCACCTCGGTGGCTCAGGTTGTGGCAGGGCCCTTGGCCGATCCTCTCTACCCTCAGGCCAGCATTGAATGAACCTGTCGACCCGACCTCGTCTGATGAGCTCCTCGATCTCGTCTCGAAGTTGAATGTATTCCTCTGTGTCATGGCCATGGTCACGAAGGTAGAGGCAGAACTTGTTAGGATTGCACTTCTCAGGGTGTGTGTGCATCCTTTCTGACCTTGGGAGCTGCTCTCTAACTTCCATCAGCACCTGGATTTTCGACGCGTTGAGGGGGGCATAGTTGCAGAATCTTCCTGAGGGAGAGCCCCGTCGAACCCTGCGCTCCGGGCTTCTCTGCCTGCATGCTCGATCAGGAGTCTGGGCGTGCTTGTACCCGGGAAGAGTTTGAGAACGTGGCCGAGCTTCTCTCGGGCCTTTTTCGACTGCGGGCTTACTCGAGTCTCCTGCCTGCTGCTCTCTCGCGATCTCCTCATCCTTCATCTTGAAGGTTTCTTCTGCTTGGGCGTACCCTTCGGTCCGAGCCAGCAAATCAGCAAAATCCCTGGGGTACTTCTTTTCCAGGGAGAATAGAAGGTCATTCTTTTGAAGTATCAGAGCGGCCATCGCGACCGATTGGTTCAAGTTCCAGACCTCCAACGCGGCGATATTGAAATGGTTGACGTAAGCCCGGATGGACTCCCCCTCCCTTTGCTTGATGTTGATGAGGAACTTTGAACCCCTCCAGGGATGTCGGTTGCTAACAAAATGAGCCACAAACTGGTGGCTCATCTGATCAAAGAAAAAGATGGTACCCGACTTCAGCACTGAGTATCAGTTTCTCGCTGCTCCCTTCAAGGTAGATGGGAAAGCTCGACACAGGATGGCATCCGACGTGCCATGGAGTAGCATCATTGTCCGAAAGGCCTCCAGGTGGTCAACTAGGTCCAAAGTCCCGTTGTAGCTTTCAAATTGAGGGAGCTTGAAGTTTGGCGGGATTGGTTCCTACATGATCATTTGAGAGCAGGGAGGGTCAGTACAAATGTCCTCACCATAAGCGGGGGGAGCGTGGCAGAGTTCTTCGATCCATCGGTTCATCTCCTGGAGCCTTCGATCCAGAAAATCCTCTCGACTATGGGTCTCGATGGTCTTCTGGCAGAATAGAGGTAGAGATCTTTCAGGAGTAGAATCGTGATCTGACTGAGGGTTCTCCACCCTCAGATTAGTCATTCCGAGAAAGACGGGGCAACTGGCCCAAGTGGCCCGTCCTACCACTGGATTTTGGAGTTTCGACGACGTTCTCTCCAGTCGCACTGACGCTTGCGGCTGTTGCTGCTGCTGCATGGCCTGCACCACTTCAGTGAGGCCTCTGACCTGCTGAACCAGTAGGTCGAATTGCTCCGTGCCAACCACCATTGTCGGAGGAGGAGGAGGAGCCTGGAAAACTGAAGGTGAGGTCGGAGCCTGAGATCTGGCTGCGGAGGCCATGGATCGCCGGGTGGATGCTTTGCAGGGAGGCATCAGGAGAAGATCCAATAGAGGAAGGAGAAGAG